>NW_026934320.1:0-6001 GCF_032062105.1 Saccostrea cuccullata
TGTAGTCTACTTGTGTGCCAAGTTATATTGAAATCAGACCAAAACTGTAGGAGGAGTAGCGTTTAGAAAAAATTTTTTACAGACGGACAGACAGACAGACGGACGGACGCCCGGGCGCATTACTATCGCATAAGCTCTTCTGGTCTCTGACCAGTAGAGCTAAAAATATCCTTGCGGCTCATCAAAAAAAAAAAAAAAAACCCATGCACAGAATTATGTATCTTAGTATAGTCTACTTGTGTGCCAAGTTATATTGAAATCCGACCAAAACTGTAGGAGGATTAGCATTTTTTAAAAGGGTTATACAGAAATTTCTATTTTTAGTTACCATGGCAACACCGTTCATTGAAATAAACCAGAACTTGTGAGACTGTAGCTCTACTGGTTTGTACTTATCAAAAACCATTGCACTATTTTATGTATCTTTGTGTAGTCTACATGTGTGCCAACTTATTTTGAAATCAAACTAAAAACTGAAGAAGGAGTAGCGTTTTAAAAGAATTTCACAGAAAATTCTATTTTTAGTAACCATGGAACACAGTTCATCAAATCAAAAACCAATGCACTATTCTATGTATCTTAGTGCAGTCTACTTGTGTGCCAAATTATATTGAAATCAGACCAAAACTGTGGAAGGAGTAGCGTTTTAAAGGAATTTCACAGAAAATTCTATTTTTTGTAACCATGGCAACACCGTTTATGAAATAAAAACCGATGCACTATTCTATGTATTTAGTTATTACATTTTCCCAAATTATATTGTAATCGACCAAAACTTAAAAGGGGTAGCGTTTTAAAGGAATTTTACAGAAAATTCTATTTTTAGTAACCATGGCAACACCGTTCATCGAAATCAAAAACCGATGCCTATTTATGTATCTTAGTGTAGTCTACTTGTTCCCAAATTATATTGAAATCAGACCAAAACTGTAGAAAGAGTAGCGTTTTAAAGGAATTTCAAAGAGAATTCTATTTTTAGTAACCCTGGCAACACCGTTCATCGAAATCAAAAACCGATGCACTATTCTATGTATCTTAGTGTAGTCTACTTGTGTGCCAAGTTATATTGAAATCAGACCAAAACTGTAGAAGGAGTAGCGTTTTAAAGGAATTTCACAGAAAATTTATTTTTAGTAACCATGGCAACACCGTTCATCGAAATCAAAAACCGATGCACTATTTTATGTATCTTAGTGTAGTCTACTTGTGTGCCAAGTAATATTGAAATCAGACCAAAAATGAAGAAGGAGTAGCGTTTTAAAGGAATTTCAAAGAAAATTCTATTTTTAGTAACCATGGCAACACCGTTCATCGAAATAAAAAAACGATGCACTATTTTATGTATCTTAGTGTAGTCTACTTATGTGCCAAGTAATATTGAAATCAGACCAAAACTGTAGGAGGAGTAGCGTTTTAAAGGAATTTCAAAGAAAATTCTATTTTTAGTAACCATGGTAACACCGTTCACCGAAATCAAAAACCGATGCACTATTCTATGTATCTTAGTGTATTCTACTTGTGTGACAAGTTATATTGAAATCAGACCAAAACTGTAGGAGGAGTAGCGTTTTGAAAAATTGTTTACAGACAGACGGACAGACAGACAGACGGACGGACGACGGACACCTTCCATCCATAAGCTCTTCTGGTCTCTGACCAGCAGAGCTAAAACCGATGCACAGAGTTATGTATCGTGTAGTCTCTTTGTCCAAGTTATATTGAAATCCGACTAAAACTGTTGGAGGAGTAGCATTTTGAAAGCATTTCACAGAAATTTCTATTTTTAGTAACCATGGCAACACCGTTCATCTAAATCAAAAACCGATGCACAGAATCATGTATCTTAGTGATTCTTGTGTGACAAGTTATCTAGATATCAGACCAAAACTGTAGGAGGAGTAGCATTTCACAGAAATTTCTATTTTTAGTAACCATGGCAACACCTTCATGAAATCAAACCGTCACAGAATCATGTATCTTATGCAGTTACATATTTCCCAAATTATATTGATACCAACCAAAACTGTAGGGGGGGTGCATTTTGAAAGCATTTCACAAAATTTCTATTTTTAGTAACCACGGCAACACCGTTCAACCAAATCAAAAACCGATTCACAGAATTATGTATCTTAGTGTAGTCTACATATGTGCCAAGTTATATTGATACCAGACCAAAAGTAGGAGGAGTAGCATTTCGCAAGCATTTTACAGAAATTTCTATTTTTGTCTTGGCAACCCCTTCATCGAAATCAAAAACCGATGCACAGAATTATGTATCTTAGTATAGTCTACTTGTGCCAAGTTATATTGAAATCCGACCAAAACTGTAGGAGGAGTAGCATTTTGAAAGCATTTCACAGAAATTTCTATTTTTAGTAACCATGGCAACACCGTTCATCGAAATCAACAAGAGGCCCACGGGCCTTATAGGTCACCTGAGTATTGTGCAACAACTTTCAAACAATTAAATTTGGTTGTGTCTTAACCAGAGGCCATGAAATTCACAATTCACAATTTTGAAAGAGGCACCATTGCTTATCATAATTAAAGACTTAGCATGCTTACTCTATTTGTAATACGTAATATCCAGAGGAAGATCAGAGTAACATAAGAGAAAATGCACTTCCACTTTATAACCAGTTGTGCACCTCATCCCAGAGGAACCACTGAACCTGGGGCCAAATATTTCAAAATTGTGCAAATTTTATTATAAAATGGTTGATTAATACCAAAGAGCAGATTTCAAAGCATTAATTTATTTTCAGACTTTGTACCCCCCCCCTCACCCCCAACCCAAGGGGGGGGGGGGGGCATAAAAAAAACAATTTTGCTAGATGCAACTTTCTTCATCATAAATATATATACTTGGATCATTGGCATAAAACCCAGGAGCAAAGGAAAGATTTTCAAAGAATAAATGCATTTTCACTATAAAACCAATAGAGCCCCGCCCTAACACCAGAACCCCTGACCCTGGGGTCATAAAATTCACAATTTTGGAAGAGGCACTCTTGCTCATCATAACTATGTGCTTGGATAGTTTATTTAATACCCAGGAGCAGAGAAGAAGTTTTTTTCAAAGAATTAATGCATTTTCACTATATAATCAATAGGGCCCCGCCCTAACACCAGAACCCCTGACCCTGGGGCCACAAAATTCACAATTCTGAAAAAGGCACTCTTGCTCATCATATCTATTTACTTAGTTAGTTTATTTAATACCCAGGAGCAGAGAAGAAGATTTTCAAAGAATTAATGCATTTTCACTATATAATCAATAGGGCCCCACCCTAACACCAGAACCCGTGACCCTGGGGCCACAAAATTCACAATTTTGGAAGAGGCACTCTTGCTCATCATATCTATGTATTTAAAGTTAGTTTATTTAATACCCAGAAGTAGAGAAGAAGATTTTCAAAGAATAAATGCATTTTCACTATATAACCAATAGAGCCCCGCCCTAACACCAGAACCCCTGACCCTGGGGTCATAAAATTCACAATTTTGGTAGAAGCACTCTTTTTATCAAAACTATGTGCTTGCTTAGTTTATTTAATACCCAGGAGCAGAGAAGAAGATTTTCAAAGAATTAATGCATTTTCACTATATAATCTATATAGCCCTGCCCTAGCACTAGAACCCCTGACCCTGGGGCCATGAATTTCACAATTTTGGTAGAGGACTCAATGCTCATTACATTCATGCCATCAGTTTGCCTGCTTGATGTCCAGGAGTAAAGAAGAAGATTTTTAACGATTGCAATAATTTTAGTGGTTTTGGCCCCACCCCTCAGGCCCCAGGGGGGTGGGGACCATAAAATTCACAATTTTTGTTTCCCTTCACCCATAGATGCTGTATACCAAATTTGGTTGAAATTGGTTCAGCGGTTTCAGAGAAGAAGCTGAAAATGTTCAATTGTTAACACACGACGCACGACACACGACGACGGACGAAAACGGATAGCAATAGGTCACCTGAGTTACTCAGGTGACCTAAAATCCGATGTACAGAATCATGTATCTTAGTGAAGTCTACTTGTGTGCCAAGTTATATTGATATCAGACCAAAACTGTAGGAGGAGTAGCATTTTGAAAGCATTTCACAGAAATTTCTATTTTTAGTAACCATGGCAACACCGTTCATCGAAATCAAAAACCGATGCACAGAATTATGTATCTTAATGTAGTCTACATATGTGCCAAGTTATATTGATATCAGACCAAAACTGTAGGAGGAGTAGCATTTTGAAAGCATTTCACAGAAATTTCTATTTTTAGTAACCATGGCAACACCGTTCAGCGAAATCAAAAACCGATGCACAGAATTATGTATCTTAATGTAGTCTACATATGTGCCAAGTTATATTGATACCAGACCAAAACTGTAGGAGGAGTAGCATTTTGAAAGCATTTCACAGAAATTTCTATTTTTAGAACTATGGCAACACCGTTCATCGAAATCAAAAAGCGATGTACTATTTTATGTATCTTAGTGTAGTCCATTGTGTGCCAAGTTATTTTGAAATCAGACCAAAACTGTTGGAGGAGTAGCATTTTGAAAAATTGTTTACAGACAGACAGACAGACGGACGGACGCCGGACGCATTACTATCGCATAAGCTCTTCTGGTCTCTGACCAGTAGAGCTAAAAATCTTCTTCTTTACTCCTGGACTCCAAGCAGTCAAACTCTTGCCATGGTTGTAATCAGCTTTGAGTCCTACCAAAATTGTGAAATTCATGGCCCCCGGGCCAGGGGTTCTGGCTTGGGGGCCATAAAATTTAGACGAGCTCACTTTTGATCTCAGTCTCACTTTTCCACTATTAATTCCATTGGAAAAAGTGAAACGAGCCCAAAATTGAACTCGTCGAAGTTTTATGGCCCCCACGCATGGTGTGAGGGTGGGGCTGTATAGATCATAAAGTAAAAGTGCATTATTTCTTTAAAAATCTTCTCGTCTGCTCCTGGGTATTTAACTAGCCAAGTACATATTATGATGACCAATAGTGCCTCTTCGAAAATTGTGAATTTCATGGCCCCTGTTTCAGAGGTTTTGGTGTAAGGGGGGGGGGGGGGGCGCTTTTGATTATATATTAAAAATACATTAATTTTATTCTTTGAAAATATTCTTCTCTTTCTCCTGGGTATTAAACAATCTAATTTAGAACATAGTTATGATGAACAAAAGTGCATCTTCCAAAATTGTGAATTTTATGGCCCTATGCAGGGTCAGGGATTCTGGTGTTAGTGCACGGCTCTAATGATTATACAGTAACGCATCAATTCTGTAAAAATCATCTTCTCTGCTCCTGGGTATTAAACCAATGAACTATGTACATAGTTATGATGAGGAAGGATGCCTCTTTCAAAATTGTGAATTTCATGTCCCCTGGGTCAGGGGCTCTGGTGTTAGGACGTGGCTCTAAGGATTATATATAGTGAAAATCCATGAATTCTTTCAAAATCTGCCTCATTGCTCCTGGGTATTATGCCAGTGATCGTAGTACATATACTGTACATATGATGAAGAAAGGTGCATCTAACAAAATGGTTAATTTCATGTTCTCTAGGTCAGGGGTATCGGCGGGGGGGGGGGGGGGGGTTTCAAATAGTACATGGTCTGAAGATAAATTAATGCTTTGAAATCTGCTTTATGGTTACGATGAAATAAAATTTATGATAATATTTCCAAAATTCTGAAATATGTGGTCCAAGGGTCAGTGGTTCCTGTGGGGTGGGGTGCACGACTGGTTATAAAGTTGAAATGTATTTTCTCTTTGTTACTCTGATCTAACTCTGGGTATTTAGTACATGTAACTAAAGTAAGCATGCTAAGTGTATAATTATGATAAGCTAGTATGGTGCCTCTTTCAAAATTTTGAATATCATGCCCTCTGGTTTAAAACACGAACCAAATTCAATTGTTGGAAAGTTGTTTCATGATACTCAGGGGAATATAAACCCTCCCCTTTCCATTGTTATTATTAATATTAATAACCTATA
>NW_026934321.1:0-6015 GCF_032062105.1 Saccostrea cuccullata
GCAAAAGTTCAACTAAAAGTAAACATGCCCTGATTTAATTGATAAATATTGAAGATAAATAGTAAACGAAACGTTCTTCATTTACTTTCGGCACTGTTCATGCTTCTTTTTGGAAATGTAACTTACATACGACGTCATGTGACGTCAGAGTCTAGACGCACCAAATATCACGTGCAGTTTGACGAGCCCGATCTAAATTATAACAAAATAAAATATAGATCTGCGCTCGCCATAACGGTCGCACCGTCAACATATTAAATATTCTTTAAAAAAAACCCTCCTCTCTATGATAATTATTAATTAGTTCTTTCTAATTTAGTTTTAATCAGTATTTCCTTTGTTTTTTTTTTTTTGTAATTTGGGAAGCAATTTTTGCAACCATATGAAGGAAAGTTAGGCTTATGATTCTATCTCAACTTTGACCTTTCTTTCATTGGTCAGTTCCATGCATCTTGACACACGGAATAGAACAAGTTCAATTTGATCTGTCAAGATGCAACACCTATTAAATCTGATACTAGGATTATTTACACTTGCAATTAGGATGAATGTGTCAAAATACAAAACGTACTCAGCTATGTGAAGGATGGTCAGAGTTCACATTCCTTGTACACGGTATTGGAAGTTTAAATGTGACGACATTGAAATTTAACAAGCCACAAAAATTAATCAACCATATGATCATGTGTAAATAACAGCTTGATTTTATTTATTTTATCAATTATTTATAAAATCTTGTAAAATGACAATACTTGATAGCAATACAGTCGAGTAAAAAAAGAAAGTCTTTCGTCAAATATGACTTCATCAGCGCTGACATGACGCAGCAGAGGTAACCCAGAGGACTAGATTCACTGGTTTAATATTTACAAGAATGCTTAAATAAATGTGATATCATCCCTAATTTTTAAACCTAGTTATTAAAACTAAAAGAAAATAATTTATTAAATACAATCTGTATAGAAGACGAATTTTTCTAGTAGCATTGGAGTTTCCCAGGGACAAGGAATGTAGAGAATATTGCTAAAACGATAAGCGTACTCGTGATTTACATCAAAAGTGCAAGGGCATAGACTATTTTGTTTGAGCTGAAATCTGGAATATTTATTGCTTATATAGTGTATATTTTGAAAAGTGCTGGGAGCTGATCCTGGTCTGCATAACATTATTTTTATTTCTAACAGAATTTAAGCGCAGTGGAAATTTTAAGCTATTATAAGTGCAAGGGGATAGTCTATTTTGTTTGACTTTGTATATGACATCACTTAAATTCAATACCCATTTTATAAGAATAATGAATTTACAGATATTTACTTTTTATTGATACGTATTGCGGTTTTAGGACGGATTCAATCACGTCAAAATGGGCATGAGATCATGTGAAATTTAGTGATTTATGTAATTAGAAGTGCTTATCAAACGGCTCTCATGGGTTGATGACTAAAATTACACACCGACTAACGTACATCTAAGGATATTTCAACCTTTATTCAACGTACTTTATTCTTTCTACAGAGTTTATGTAAACAACAAAAACAATTTTCTTAGAGTAACACAGTTAGATATTTTATAAAATTTCTTCAATTATGATGGCATTTCGTAATGGATTATTTTTTTTCTTCAGTAGAAACACTTGCTCTATGTTTTTTTTAACATAAAAAGAATGATTTACAACTGAAGAAAAATCGATCTAATTAAAAACATTCGTCTTTTCATGAAAGTGACCTTTCTGTGTCATTGTTTATAAAATCACTTAGAATCATTACCCATTTTATAAGAAGAATGATAGTAAATATGTTTTTATTGAGAAGTATTGCATCTTTATAAGATCCATCAAAACCAGGGATCAGAAAAGGACTTTAGTCTGTTTTTAAGACATCGAATAAAGCCGTACATGTTACACTGCATAAGCAAAGAAAAGAATTCTTTGAACACAGTCAAGATTTCTTTAAATACAGTCAAAAAAATTTTGAACACAGTCAAGATTTCTTGTTTTATACTTTTTGTTTCATGATCTATAGTTAATTGTTGAAATTCTTAATATCATAAAAATATATTTCGACGAAAAACGTTCAATATTTTTTCAAGTATGATGCAATAATAATTAAATAATATTATATATAACCTACCTCTAAGTTCAATTTTTATATAAAAAAGAATATCGTTAGATTCAGTTAGATGGTTTGTAGAATAGATACTTGAATGAATTTTTGACAAAATATAATTTCAGATGGTTAAATTCCAACAAGATAGCTACCATTTCAGACAACGCCTTTAATGGATTGCCAAATTTACAAGAACTGTAAGTTTTTAAACGTTTATTTATTAAACATTTATTTTTCGTCTGTCAGATTTTTAAAAATGGTCATCTGTCAGCCAGTCCCAAATTTAATGTATCAGACCTACAACTTTTTGTGCTGATTCGTGAAAAAAGTACAAAGAGGGTGACAAATTTAATTAAAAAAAATAAATTTCTTTAATTCTAATGCTTCTGATGATACTGTGTCATCTTTATTTCAAATTTTTCTTAATTTTTGTTCCCTCTGAGATTCTCATCTTTTCCTATGCCCAATTGCTTTCAAGATGAATTTCCTCTGCAACTGAAAATATAAACAAACAAAAGAAGGATTTGTGAACTCATTCCAGTTTTTCCTTGATAAACACTTTTTGTTTCATGGTCCATTGCCAATTCTTGATAATGTATATCTTCTGCAACTGACCATATGCCATACTTTTTTATTTACAACTCTATGTTTGCAAAGCATAGAAGTGACACCAATTTCTAGCACATCTTTTTTTTCAATTAGCACTCTGATACACTGCAATATATCACAAGATATGTTTCAGTTTCGTTTTCTTTTAAGAATTTTGACAGCGTACTTAGTATGAAACTGTCTCCTTCCAGCACAGGAACATATTTAAACAACCGTGACTGCTGTTCCTATTTTGAACGCTTTTAAATACACAAATACTTATGAAATGAGACCTGAATTGGAATTTTCACCAATATTTTCTTTATAGTTTATGGTACATCACTGATTGTTTCAACTTTTTTTAAAGTTATATTTTCTGTCTACATAATTAACTATAAAACATACTTTTTTTTCTACTAATCAGTTGTAAAAGTCCTATTCCAGCAATACTTTAACTGCAGATTAAAACTTTTTTCTATAGTAGGTCTAAAAGAAACCAAAGTCTCTGATATGAGAATTAATATTGTCCTTTAATTATTACATGCATTCACACTTAAAATGTGATTTAACTTTGTGGCAAAACAATGAATTGTCATGGCCAAATTATGCACTCTTTAACAAAAGCAACGATGCGCATTTCGATTATGTACATTTCCAAAACAGGAGTTCAAGATTGCTATTGTTTGATTGATAATCATTTTTCGATTTGTTTAAAAGCGTACACGGGAGTACAAGTTGATGGCAAATTATTTTTCCAAAAGTCTGCGATTCTGGTGAAATTGTGTCCAAAAAAATATAATTTCTTCTAAAAACCTAAAGCACAAGCTTGCCTATATTACCGTTTATATGAGCAAAGTGAACATCATGCAATGGACGAAAATTTGAAAATCATTGAGGAAATTTGACCGATCGTACCCTGCATCTGTGTATGTTATTACACATGTTGTAAGAGGGATAATGAACCTTTTTAAGCATTTACAGCGTTTAAGAGACACTCAAACAAGGGATAAGAAATTGATCACGTTAATTCGATGTACAAAGACATTAAAAAGCTTTCTTTCGAAAAAAAAATTAAGTAAGTATTTCATCTTGGAAATGACATTTGAATTGAAAGATAATTTAAGTTAAACTAATGTCAGAAATCAATCTCTGTGTTAAAATAAGTCATTTGAGATTTATAAAAATGTGGACACATTGATTGATGGAAAATCTATTGGAGATTTGACGTACATTTGAACATTTGTAGCTTTCGTTCAAAAAGATGCAGAAAGCTGATCCATTTACTTGTATTTTAAAAAATGTAATGAATTAAACTTTGCAGTTTTATGATTCAGTGTGAATCCAGATTACATTTTTTGACTTTTTCATTCATTTATAAGTATGTGTCAAAGCAGGACCAGTGACTAATATTTTGAACATGCACATTAATTTTAAACCGTGAGGTCATAGGAGACACAGAGCAATGATTTTACGCCTTTTAAGCGCTAAGCGCAGAGCAAAATGCTTACTGTCGTCATACATTTACTCCGTTGGCGATCCAGCGCCATTAAGCAAGTTAAATACATCCACTGGGTTTTCTAAAGATATTCAATTGGAAATCCTCTACTCTATTTCTGCTACTTAGTCTAATACTGAGTAATTTGCAATTCTAGGTATAGGAGTCAATTAGTAAGGTAAAGATATGCATAAAAATTGTACGAAATTCCACTGTTAGTACATAAGGACTGTTCTTGTCATGCTTTATCTCAATACATTGCGGTTCATTTAGAATCGCGTCGGCACTTATCAATTGCGTACCACGTAGCTAACATCTGCTGCATCTATGAAATATATATATATATATATATATATATATATACGTGTTGTACTCTATACTTGTA
The DNA here is from genome assembly GCF_032062105.1 of Saccostrea cuccullata. NCBI lineage: Eukaryota > Metazoa > Mollusca > Bivalvia > Ostreida > Ostreidae > Saccostrea > Saccostrea cuccullata. The sequence continues at coordinate 4,574 of NW_026934321.1, forward strand.
CATGTTGTAATATGGGTAAAAATATTATGTATATAATTCGCAAGAAAAGCAGTTTCCGGCTGTACGTACTTAGAGGGTACGTGATGGCTGTGTTTTCAATGAATTCGTTCAAGTAGTGAAATAATTTCTCAGAATATCGTTCTTTAAAATCGTGTGCAGTGCGCAATATATGTCGAAAATGCCAAAAAAAAAAACCTTAGTTAAAGGTTCTTAGCAATGTACAGGAATAGCTAAATGTTAAGCATACAGTGCAACGCACAATGCTTTTATTTAGAAACTAGGGAGAAATATTTTATGTAAAATTGTACGCGTGTTGCCGATTTGACGACTTAACAACTTAATGCGGACTATATAAAAACAGAATAAAACAATTTGTTCACCCTCATGAAGATTTATTCGTACTTGTGATTAATGGGATTACTATGCTATATTTTCTTTTTTGGGCTGATAAATTATTTATTATGAAAATAGAAAAATTACGAGCAATATGTTTTTTAGTAATGAACATTCCTTTTCAACTAATACAACAGTGCTACGGATATTTTTCCAGCTCTGTTCAAAAATTATCATGTCGCTGATTTTATTTGATGAAATAAATCATGTCAGAAAAGACACGAGTAAATAATGTTATAAAGATTCAAACATCCGTAAGATAAAAAATTTAAGCATTTTAAAGTATTGCAACAAAAGTCTAAATATACTTTCAGGGGGGTTAATATATATAAGTAATAATTGCAAATCAGCTTAAGGTACATCAATTGTGAGATTAAGAAAAAAAAAACATTTTTTTTTCCTCAACAAATACATTATAGATCAGATGTATGGAAATCAGAGGTAAAAGGAAAGCAACAATTATTATAATTCCAAAGAAAGAAAACAGAATGATACATAATTATCTTTTTACTCAAAATGCATACTGACAAAGGGGCATTAACTCTTAAGATGTTCATTTCATTGACATAGAGTTTGGTCACAACATCTGTGGTGAGATCAGAAGCCATGGAGAAATAAGCATCCCTTGCCGACCGGTCACACCAGACTTGTGCTTCTTGTCCTAATCAAAAAAAATTATGGAGAAATCTCTCTCCTATACGGTGTGTAAATAATGGTCTCACAGCTTGTATGAAAAGTCAGTCAGCATTTGACTTAATGATAGATTTTATTTGCTGACAAGGTCATTTTTTCAACCATAAATCTAACAACGCATTCCAAAATCAAAACAGAATGATATTGGTTTTTTTTCCGTTTTAAGCATTTTGCCCTGAGGTATTGAAAAAATCCAAAAATAAGACAGGGTTTTATAATATATTTGTTAGAAAGATGTTAAAAATTCAACATGTTTCTAGTATATAGACGATATAGCGTAAAAATCAAATTATCTGAAAATATTTGGAGGAAATATTGAAAAAGGTAGGTTAAGGTTACAACCAAATATTCTTCTT
>NW_026934322.1:0-60266 GCF_032062105.1 Saccostrea cuccullata
GTTTGGTATGAAGGAAGAAGCTTCTGGATTCAACTTCCTGTTAGGTTCAACTAACGGTTGTGCACTGTGGGTGTCATTTTCATTCTTTGCCTTTGATTCACACGTATCCTGAATATATGGTATTCTTACACGATTGTCTTCCTCCACATAGGCCTTTGTTCTTGTGACGGGATCAAGAGTTCCTGTATTTAGAAGCGAAATCCTTGAAAGTTGTGATTCTTGGTCGAGAGCATTTGCCTCAGCTTCAAGCGCGGTTGTCTCTTTTTGCTGAGTGAGAAGTTCCAAATCAACAGAAAGTTCAGCTTTTTTCTCTTTTCACCTTGGCCTCGTCGAGGGCCATTTGCTGGGTGTTGCTAAAACGCGGAACGGAAAACGGAACGGAAAACGGAAAATATAATTTCAGATTAAATAATTTAAAATGCACAAATTTTATCAGAAAGGGTAAACTTATGCATATTTAATCCTACATTAATAAATGCAAGTTGATTATAGTCGTGTTAAGTCTTATTCACGAAAACCGCTGACATAGCAGTGACGAAAAGGGGGGGGGGGTGTCAGAGAAGAAACAATCAATTTACTAGTACCTGAAAATAACTGAACAAGATAAAAAAGAAAACAATTGTTCTATTCGAAAGTGGGGTAAAATCCGACTCAAACTTCTTTCAGTACTTATTTTTACACTAACTTACTACATAAATTTAACAGAAAGTGTTGGGGGTTTCAATGAACAATTCTATAATGAAAACCTGATGTCTGGAAAAAAGGGGGAGGGGGAGGCAAACATTTGATATCTAAATAAATCATGTTAATTGGTAGGAGAAATAAACATATAAATAAATATCTTAAGATTACTGTTAGAGTACTCCTTTCGGATAAACACCTCGAGTGTAAAACTTGATAAAATTTTGTACAAGATAGAGCTGCTTTCTATCTATTATAATCCTGGATATATAGATAGAGTCATAAATCTTGACTGTGGCAAAATTTATGTATCATCTGTATTTTCTTATGTTCATATTTTAATTTCTCAAAATGCATTGATATCTTGTCACTGATTTAGAGGGACCAAGACCCCCCCTAACCTATTTTTGGTGACAAAATATACATGTGTCAATTTTTGTGTTGCTGAGGGCACCTATTCCGATCCCAAACTGCCCCCCCCCTTTTCAAGATTCCTGGATACGCCACTGCATGCATAATCTGAATGTCAGAATGGGTGCATGTTTTTTGTCTTTACCATAGGCGTCGAAACCGGGGTGGGGGGGGGGTTTATACCCCCCCCTTTTTCCAAACATATATCTAGTATAGATATTGAATATTGCTTTGAAGTTTTAGCCCCCCCACTTTCCACAGAAACGTCGCAATATAGGTTAAAAATTGGAAAAGTTATGGTATTTGGACTATAAAATTTGTCATTGAAGTTTTAACCTAACCCCCCCCCCCCCCCGCCCCCAAAAACGAAATAGGATTTCCGTGTTTGGGAAATGTTCATCATATCCTTTTTTTATTTTTGCTTGTCATTTTACACCTAGCCCCCCCCCCCCCCCCCCACTTTCAATTTGCTTCCGACGCCAAAATGTTTACAGATACATGTATGTACATACTAGTAGATTTTTCCTTTCACCTATTCACATTTTTTGTTTATGAATGAGCTTTCTTAAAAAAATAACTTGAACGAAACCTTTACAGGGACGTAGCAACCGGGGGGGGGGGGGGGAGGGAGGGGCCTGCCCCCCCCCACTTTTTTTGCCTACAATACTTGTACTATTGAAAATGTTCATTGAAAGGCTGGTCCCCCCCCCCCACTTTATACGAAAGTAAGGTTATAGGAAGGGAATACGGTATTGGTATTGTAAGCTTAAAACATGGATATCGGAAGGAATTTGTAGTGAAAAAAAAATTTTGTGGCTGCCCCCCCCCGTTCAAAATCGATGCTACGTGCCTGACTTCAGATAGTTACCTTGGATTTGAGTATATATCTCACAGGCTTTATTTAAGGAATCACTGTCTAGTTAGGAGAGTATGCCAGGGCATCAACAATAGTGGGAAACATGGGATAATTTGCATAACGGGCGAAGCCCGTTATGCTAAAATTATCCCATGTTTCCCACTATTGTTGATGTCCCTAGCATACTCTCTTAACTAGACAGTGATTCCTTATATTTCCATTTCATTGTGAAATAAAATTGTAGATGTAGACTTTAAAAATGTAGACCAAAAGATTTAATTTTCACGAGGATTTTCATACCGATTTCAATAGTCCTCGCACACTGACGTCAAACACAAAGGCAGCCGCACGAGATTTACATGCATATTTGGCCTCCTTAGCGTCAGACACAGGGACAGATGCGCACGAGATTTGCATGCGTATTAGGCCTCCTTAGCTGCTGACCTATCGACCTGCCTAATTTACATGCCGACAGAATTATTAGGAATAAACTCCTGTAACTTTCAAAGAGTTATCACAGAGAACAAAATTACAAATGGAAATATTTATTGACCATCCCATGTGCATGTGCCAGTTCTGAGGGGAGCATCAGGTTAATGAATATATCATATTTTACTATAATTTTTCATTAGAGATGCCTTTTGTATCATGAATATTGCTTTTTATGCTTGATTTATATCAAATCTAGGTTATTTGCTTGACATTAATTTTCCGTTTTCCGTTCCGTTCCGTTTTTCGTTCCGCGTTTTAGCAACACCCCATTTGTTGCTCCAGTAGCGCCTGTTTCCTTTTAATTCTGACTCCATTTCTGCGAATCTCGCGCTTCTTCAGCAGCTCCTAACTTGGCTTTGGCCTGCGCAATAAGCGACCCCATGTCACTTTTTGAAGAGGAACGTCTGGAAGTCCGACTCTGTGAGGACACTGAGACGATGTCGTTTTCGTTGACCGGCTGATCCATAACTGAATGCCTGTATGATTACAACATCTTTTACTGTTCTGTCTCTCTATGACGCCCTGGTCTCTGGACAGATAGTTAACCCAACATGTTTATTGACAACAACAACTCTGGTAACTGTTGCATCAATGTGTAATGTGTGATTGGTAAAAGACTGAAATATAAACAAAGATACAATGAAACACTTGAATTTCATACAAAATAAACTTACATTCATATTAAACTGGTATTTCATATAATTGAAAGAAATTACTATGGATAATAGCAACAATGTAAAAAGGACTTATGACACTAAATGGCTTCCATAGAAATAAAATTTTGCAGCATGACATTTAGAAGTATTAAACCACAGATATTACGTCAAAACTATCAAAATATATTCCAGATAACTTGTAATATTATCAATCTATCGCTTAGCAAATAATTCATAGACAGATGTACAAATTAAAACAAGGCTATGTTTACATTATCAACAGACGACAAGTTTCCAGTATGACAGCTTCAATTATTACACATAAAACTGCTTTAAACCTCTAAAAAAGGTATAAACATATAGAGATAATCATTTTACACAATAATTAAGTGTTTACAAATACTATTTTAAATACGAATTGAATACTGCTTTTAAACTACGCAATAAACCATTATTTGTTATCTAGTAGATGTACTTGTAGAAGGAAATGTCTAACAATGATTTTTTTTTTTTTGGTACAGAGGAGATCAGGATTAACTTGGGTGGGAAAAAAAATCAATATAGGTAGCATAATTCTCACCAATATTATGCATCTTTTTGTAATATACATGTAGTTGGAAAGAAAATATCAATTTTCCTGGTACATTGTATTCGCCCCATAAAAAGTAAAAATGGCAAGGTTTAGGTCTATGGAAATCATAACATGTCTGTAAATAATCTGCAAAGAATCCGGTCAGGGCATGGAAATCTGCTTTAATTGTCTAAACCTGTTATTCGATATTTCTGTTTGCATCTTTCTGTGAACATGACCTTAATATCCATATTTAGAAATGTGACCATATTGCACAGTTTGTGTCAGGTTTCAATAAATAAATATTACTCTTATAGAAGAATATAATTTCCGTAAACCATCCGTTCTCGGGCTTATCAGGAAATTATAACCGTATTTTTGGTGCTTTTGATTTTTTAATCCGGATTTTTTTTAAATATAATTTTCCTGGTAATTCTTTCGATTTTAATGGAAAAACATGATTCCAACACAAAACAAAAGCATCTTTATGCAAGCCAATACCTTTCAAAGATCTATTTATATCCATTTTATCAACTGCTGTCTGAGGAAAACATTTGTACAATGTATGTAATAAATTTTCTATTTCAAATTAAAACAAACAAGATGCGTTTGTGAAACACTGGTGTCTCTGTATGGCAGCATAGCGAAGATTAATATATTGGTACCAAAATTATTATATTTTCACTGGAAAAACAATTGTGAAATATGAAAGTAGGCCAAGGTTAAAGTTTAGTAATCATATCTCCAAGGTCAAGATCAAAAGGTCAATTGATTAGCATCCAAATTAAATCTCTTGCTACAAACAATACATATTTAAGTATGAAAGCCCTAGCCCTAAGTGTTCAGAAGTTATGACCAAGGTTAAAAACTTAACAGAGTATGTTAAACTCCAAGGTCAACGTCAAAGGTCTTGCTTTCAAATGAAAGGTCTAGTCACAAGGACTATTTATGTAAAGATTAAATGTAGTAGCCCGAACTCCTTAAAAGTTATGGCCAAAGCTTGCTCTCTAAAAGTAAGTCAAACACCGCGGTCAAGTCCAAAGGGTCAAAATTCTTGGTAACTAATTATGGGTATTCTTGCAGGGATTACATCTTTAAAGTATGAAATCCCTATTCCCTACATCTCAAAAGCTATGGCCAAAGTAAAAGTTTTGAATTTTTGTGTAAAAGGGTTAAACGTCAAGGTCAAAATGTCACAGTTAGATGCAAATAAAGACAGGTCGTGTCATGAGGAATACACATGTGAAATATGAAACTCATTGCTCTACTAAATCAAAAGCTCGAAAGACAGGCAGACGGATTGACGTACACAACCAAATCTATATAACCCCGAACTTCGTTTACGGGAGTATAAAAAAAGATGTCAGTCCTCCAAGGACATTGGTCCTGCGGCAACACGTTAGCCTAAACCCCTGATATATTCTATTCGCTAGTCCATGAGGTTGAGAAACACCATTCAAATTGGGTTTTTCATACGTTGATGAAAACTATAACCTTTTAAATTGTCTATGCAAAATGTCCTGATGCATGAGACGTTATTCCAAGTATGCAGCAATTTTAAATTCATTAAGAACTTTGGAACTGAGCATCTTATTTGATTAATCATACTAGAAGTGAACCTGTGTACATGAATGAATCTAGTTATGAAAACATTCCATAGTCAAATTCTTTATAAAAAATAAAAGGTACAGTTGGTATATACCACATAAGAGAAACAATGATTAGCAATTGTCCTGAAGTTTTTCGGAGCGCCTAGGTGGTATTATATCCATTGAAAAATAACGCATGGTTAAAAAAAATAATTTTGACATGTACACAAGACGTAAATAAACAATTTGTAGAACTCTACAAGACATCTTTTCATCATATATATATGCAAGGTACAGTTTCCAAGCGTTGGAAGTACATTCAAACAGTAAAAATCAGGAGCAAAGCAAATGAACACCCTTCCTTCCCTTTAAAAATAGCATAGGTTGGATCCAGTGCAACAAAGGAGTGAGTATCACCTTCTGACCTCTGATACCCGCCTAGTGTTCTTTGAAAAAAAGTTCTGTAACAGTTTATATGGAAAACATCAGTTAGTTTTTGCCTTAAAGATAGATTGCTGACAAAGTCAGTGTATCGACCATAGATCTTACGAAATGATTCCTTTAAACGAGAGTGTTGAAATTATATCATCTTGTTTGTCAATAATTTACCTCGTTTTAGAAAAAATTCAGTCATCATAAACGTAGATAATGCTCCTGCTATTCAAATCAACTGATAGTACACAGCACAGTTAAGGTTTAAGTAAGAAGGTGGGGCCTAATTTGTACGGGAAATGTTTACGTCAGACATAATAAAAGGTCCTCAAAATACCACAAAATGAACGTTTACATACACACTTACTATAACGTGCAGTTTCGTTCTTTTTAAATCCCGCACAACAGTACATATACGATACATCGATCGCAATGCACTTGGCAATGTGACGTCATTTCGCAAAAAAGATGCAATTTGTACACAGTGAGAGGATGATCAAGTCACATTTTGTACAATGAAAAAAATCTTTTGTTCTGAAATAAAATATTATTTGCAATTAAATAAAAGGCCGTTAACTTGGATGCGAGGTTTATTTTGGTATTTTATTTATAAACTGTCCGTATATACTCCAGAAAAGTGATACTGTCGTGTGTTTGTATTCGAATTCATTGAAAAAGTAATTGAAGGGCCCTGATAAATCGATTAATTGCAAGGGCATATCCTCAATGTATCCTGTAAAGTTTTTACACATAAACTCAAGAATAATTAATATATATGAAAAGTGCTATGAACCGCATGAAATCTTGCAAATAAATTAATAATAGGTATATTTACTGTAGTTGACCAGAAAAATATCCAACCTGTCGTCCATTTTAGCAATTAAAAAAGGGAATCTGTATAGGTTCGCAGCACTTTTCACAAACTACATGTATATATAGTGTTGAAAAGGATTATAAATTAAATTAAGATTTTAAAGGTTATGCCCTTGCAATATTGGAATTGATAGATGACCTCTAAACAACAAGTATAATTGGTTAAATGATGTGACGTCGACATCACGCGACAAGTCTAAATAAAAATCTAAATGTCCCCAACATGTAGATTTAAACCATATTGCATTTTATTTATTTTAGTGAATTCCTAAAAAGAATCGCCCATTCTTATATAGTATGTGATTTTTATCTTAAAAAATCGCCGACGTTTCCATTTGGAACCTTAACTGCGCTAATATCATGTATACAGGTGATGATAATTGATTGATGGATTGATGGATTGTATGTTGTTTTACGTTCCTCTTTTAGAATTTTTCACTCATACGGAGACGTCACCACTTGCCGGTGAGGAGCTGCAGCAACACGAGACCTCGGTTTAAACAGTCTTATTCGAAAGATAGATCTCCATCGCCCTTGCGGTCCCACAGTGGTATTTAAACCTAACAACTTGTATCATGTTTATGGACAAGTTTAATTCCTTAAACTTTAATCTGTAATTCAAAATTTTCGAGAAAGGGGTTTGGAGTGCCAAAAATTTATATAGATTATGAAGGATGATTGCAGTCAGGTAAAGTCTTCATCAAAGAAGCTTTACGATTTCCCTTATATTTTCTAAATTTATTATTAGCATCATTTTCAAAGGATATAGGCCCCAAAATACATACCAATCCTTTCATCTATTCTTATTTTATTTGTAGCATCTGTCCTAAATATAAAATCTATGAAGTCTATGAAATTAAAAAAAAAGAAATGTTTTATTTGAAAATAATTTTATGAAAATAAATATTTAAACAGGTACATGTATATTATCTTGAAAACCATATAAATTAAAAATGATTTAAGTTTGACTTACTGTTACATCGTATATTCAATGTAGTACACATAACATAAAACATTCTTTTGTTTTTTTTCTGCAAATTGTCCTGTGATTCATTGAAAAACCAATGTTACAATGAAAACATATTATTTTATGCAAACTGTTAAGCATTTTTTTCTCTTTACAGTGTTTTGAGAAACGTGAATATAATTACATCGTATGTGTATGATTACATGTAAATAACATTGAGTCAAATCATCAACATTTTTACTTTTTCTCACTAAATTCTTAGGGATATCTTTCTCTACAATTTTTATAAAAGAAATATAAAACAATGAATTTTTCTCATACTTTCCAAACACCAATTCTCTGAAAGTTTACTTCAATCAGCACTCTATTTTCCCTGTGGCCTCTTTCAAAATCGCACATTAACTTACATGATCATTTAAATAGGCAACCAAGTGAGGATATTTTACGAACGGTTCGATGAAACTGACGAATAGCGGCAATTACATGTATAAGTTTGCAAATCTTGTACATTGTTTTTTTTTATTGTAAGCACATTTTAGGCCTATTCAGGCTGTACATAGCAGTTCTATTTCAGTTCTTTCGTGGTGGTGCTTTTTTTGATTAACGAAGAGCAATCGTTCGAATAATCATTGTGTACGACCATGAGGTATGGGTCCCTGGTCTCTGTTTTTTCTTGGTTTGCTTTCATGTCAACATAAGCATGGAGTTCTGAAGGTGTTGGGAATTTCTGAGTTGAAGTTGATCCTTTCACTTCATTAAATTGGTCATCTTGATAGTTGTGTTCTCTCATTGCAGAACATGAGGTCCCCTGGCTTTCATTGGGTGTTTTAAAACCAAGCAGATATTGTTTTAGTTTGCTATCGTATTTCAACTCTACTCCTGCTCGACTCTCAAAAACTAATCCATCAATACTTGCAAAATGAAAAGATTGATCTATGTTTTCCAAGCTATGGTAGTGACCAGAGTCTGTTGACAACATTTGTGATTCCTTTTTGTTTATTCTTTTGGTATAACATTTCCCCCGCTGCACCAAGTATATAATTAGTGCAATTAAAAGAAATAAAATTATTGCTAACACTCCTGTTTGAGAAGCATATTGTAGAACTCTGTCAGCAGCACTCATTGGATCAGTCAATATATTTCTTTTTATGATAAGGTTTGGTGTGTCTTCGGAAGTTAACGTGGTCTTTTTAGCTTCATTTGGTTTGGTTGTGGATGTTGATGATTTGGGTTTTGAGCGCATACGTGTGTAAATAGTTTCAATAATATTACTTCTTCCTGGCGATGTAAGATGATCTTTGTGCTCTATATTATAACATAATTGCTAAACAAAAGTGTCTGACAATAAAATTTAAAAATAAAGACCCCAATACAGCATGCAAAAAATCGTTGCACATTTAAAGTTTACATGTTAAAGTAAAAGTAAGGGAAGGATAAAACACAAAGCTACTTGTAGTTGCTAGTCCATAACTTTCCTTTTTTTCATATTTATAATAACTATAAGGTGAATGAAATGCATGACAATAAAACAAACTAGAAAATGACAAATTGCAAAAGTACGAGTGTAATTCAAAGATACGTAGGCAGTGTTCCTCATCATATTTTTTTTTCTTATTTTCCTAAATGAAATCATTTAATGTATTAAAGTGTGAAGCTTCATTGCATTTGATTAAATAGTCATTAAAGCAACATGTTAGCAAGGAGAACGGGTAACCAACTTTGTAACGTTGGAGATAACGAATACTATTCAGTCTCTCAGTCCATAAATTAATACAAAATAAAAGCAGAGCTAAGACGGACCTCCAAAACATCAAAGGTGAGCTCAGGTGCCATGGAAGAGTGAGCTTTCCCTAACGACCGGTCAAAAACATGTAGAAAGTTCAACAAAAACTACTATGCTTTTTAATTTCATTCACGGTTTGTAGCGTCTTCTCCATTCAAAAAAAGGTATCCATAACACTTAAGACCTAGTTTGCTAACAAATGTATAAATAACTGAGCTGAATTGTCCGTGTTTTTCAAATCGTTACGCGTAGTTCTAGTCCGTAAAAGTAAAGCACACATCACGTTAATGACTTTCTAAACTTTTTGTTCAGATTTTTATTAGGTACGTATGACTTAATTATACCAGACCACCCAATAAAACTCGCTGACACTTAATAATTATATTTTCCATTTTATACAAATACATGTTTAATTTTAAATTAAAACTTCCTCGTTTATACAGGATTTTTTTAAAAGTTTGTTCAAGAAGTTTTGAAGGAAAAAAAAAATTTAATGCTTTTCGCTGTTATGTGTCGTCCTCTAACATCATGGTTTTTGCCTTCCTTTATCAAGTCTACATCAAGTTCAAAATTAAAACAAAAATCCAATTAGGACAAAAGTCTAGGACCATTTGCATGACCCCTTGAGTATTTAAAATGTGCTAATATGTAGGAACATGAGACAAATCAAATTCTTTTAATCAAATCTATGAGGAAAATATGTAAACAATCCTTCAGAAATGAAATTAAATAAAGTTGAAATTCAAGGAACATATAGAACCAACCAAAGCTCAATTGTTTGATTATGATTTTTGTCAATCCTAGAGAATAAAAAAAAAACATTTTATAAACAATTTAAAAACTTCAGCTTCCTTTGATAACTATGCTATAAACATGTGCATTGCTCGTTTTGCATTTGCAATGGTGATTTTCAAGAAACTGGTTAAACACTAAGTGAAAAGAAAATGTTTAAGTCATTTTGGATACCTTACCAGTTGTACTTGAACATCCATTTTCAGGCTGGCAAAATTGTTTAGGACAATTGCATTTGTTTCCACATTTATCGCCATAGCTGGGATACGGACAAACGTTAGAGCAATTTTGTCCAAAGTGTCCAGGACCACACTCTTTATATGAAAAAAAGATCAAATCAAAATAACATTATTTTCAAAGTTTACATAAATCAGTGTGCAGCACTTGCCATAATTTCTTCAGTCGGTGCAAACTTCCTTACTTATACATTCTTTGATTTCTTCATTCCATGTATATCCAAAACAACAAATGACACCATCTTTTCTGAAACAACAATAATATGTGTTACAATTCAAGTTAAGAAACGTATTTTATTTAAGTAAGCGATATGGTGCAGCTATTATAACACAAAAGACATATTTACCCGTCGCATATCTTTTCTGCATAGATAAGCCGCGCAATTATCAAAAAGTTAAACAATGTAATAAAATGACTCATTTTTTCAAAAGACTAGAGTGAATAAATGAAAGAAATATTCCACTCTGTATACTGAATACATTCTAAACTTTTGGAATATTGCTTTTTATATAAATTGTTATTTCCGTCCGTTTCCCCAGTAAAAGAGTATTTGTTTTATTGGTTTGTGCAATATGTGTAGCAAAGGCAACATATTTCCTGTGTATTTTTTTTACATCCTTGAACACGTCAGCCAAACCAGAAGTCTCTGTCGAGACTGTAGCTCTACTGGTTTATACTTAAAACAAAGGAAGAGAAAAGTAGCAGTTGGGACTTGAAACATTAAAACAGCAATAAATAGAAAAGTGATCTTTGCCACTCATCAAAATAAATACCGATGCACAGAATTATGTATCTTAGTATAGTCTACTTGTGTGCCAAATTATATTGTAATCGGACCAAAACTGTAGGAGAGGCATTTTAAAAGAATTTCTCAGAAACTTCTATTTTTAGTTACCATGGCAACACCGTTCATTGAAATCAAAAATCGATGCACAGAATTATGTATCTTAGTGTAGTCAACTTGTGTGCCAAGTTATACTGAAATCAGATTAAAACTGTAGGAGGAGTAGCATTTCGAAAGAATTTCACAGAAATTTCTATTTTTAGTAGCCAAGGCAACATCGTTCATCGAAATCAAAAACCGATGCATAGAATTTTGTATCTTAGTGTAGTCGACTTGTGTGCCAAGTTATATTGAAATCGGATCAAAACTGTAGGAGGAGTAGCATTTCGAAAGGAATTTCACAGAAATTTCTATTTTCAGTAACCACGGCAACACCGTTCATCAAAATCAAAAAAAGATGCACAGAATTATGTATCTTAGTGTAGTCTACTTGTGTGCCAAGTTATATTGAAATCGGATCAAAACTGTAGGAGGAGTAGCATTTTGAAAGAATTTCACAGAAATTTCTATTTTTAGTAACACGGCAACACCGTTCATCAAAAACAAAAACAGATGCACAGAATTATTTATCTTAGAGTAGTCTACTTGTGTGCCAAGTTATATTGAAATCGGATCAAAACTGTAGAAGGAGTAGTATTTCGAAAGAATTCACAAGAATTTTCTATTTTTAGTAACCACGACAACACAGTTCATTGAAATCAAAAACCGATGCACAGAATGATGTATCTTCGTGTAGTCTACTTGAGTGCCAAGTAATATTGAAATCGGACCAAAACTGTAGGAGGAGTAGCATTTCGAAAGAATTTCACAGAAATTTCTATTTTTAGTAACCACGGCAACACCGTTCATCAAAATCAAAAACAGATGCACAGAATTATGTATCTTAGAGTAGTCTACTTGTGTGCCAAGTTATATTGAAATCGGATCAAAACTGTAGGAGGAGTAGCATTTCGAAAGAATTTCACAGAAATTTCTATTTTTAGTAACCACGGCAACTCAGTTCATTGAAATCAAAAACCGATGCACAGAATTATACCAAAACTGTAGGAGGAGTAGCATTTTGAAAAATTGTTTACAGTCAGACAGACAGACGGACGGACGACGGACGCATTACTATCGCATAAGCTCTTCTGGTCTCTGACCTGTAGAGCTAAAAACGACCCACTGATACACAATGCATATCACAAAAGTAAAATTACAAAATACGTTCGACATATGATGAAACCTCGTTTAACATATGTTTTACAACATAGGTTCGCAATAAAAAGAACAACTCTTGATCAACATGATTTTTCTCAACATATGTTGATTATTTGTTTAACATACATTATTTATATGTTTTATAAGATCATACATATATGATCAATTAATTTGTATGTTCATATGTTGTTTTCATATATTGAATTTATGGTAATTTCGCTTCTTTTTTTTACATTTTAATATTATTTATTCGAATTCGTAAAGTTTTACACGGTTATGGCTTCATTTCCCTAACAATGACCGCATTGCTTTTGAAATGATAAAGGAAATGATTAAAGGCTTACCATGCTAAAGGAGTCAAAATGTCATGCTATTTACTCGTGTTATTACATGTAATCAGTTGCTACAAAAAGTTATTACCATGAACACTTGATTGATTGATTGATTATATATTGTTTAACGTCCCTCTCGAGAATTTTCACTCATATGGAGACGTAACGGTATGGCGGTGAAGGGCTTCAGATTTTGACCTTTACTCGGCACTCAGGGCCATTGAACAGTGAGGGATCTTTATCGTGCCAACGCCTGTCGATGACACCGGACCTCGGTTTTTAAGGTCTCATCCGAAGGACCCGCAACTTTCACTTCAAAGTGCCCAGCCCATGGCAAAGGAACAGTTGCTACCCATTTTATTTGACTTTGTCAGTCGCGGCCGAGATACGAACTCATGACCTCCCGATCACGGAGTGAGCGCTCTACCGACTGAGCTACCGTGAACGGTCCATGAATACTTGTTAAATTTCTTTAAGCATTTTTTTTAATTTTCCAGCCCCCTGATCCATGGTCAGAGGATTTGAAATTATCTTCTCTTAAGATTGAGGTTTACCCAGGTTTCAGAAAATAGAAATGAAATTTATAAAGTATTATATGTTAAATCAAAAATTATTCTAAAAGGATGAAATTACTAAGTGTTAATATAAATTTGTAAATTGAATATTTTTTTTTTCATTTAAAGAAAATATAAAGAAGCAAATGTCAATGTATGGTTTTGCAGAGGAAATTCCAACTAATTTTTAGCAGAAGGCTCAAGTGAGCTTCTCTAATCTAATTTTTGCCGTCGTCCGCCTGTGAATTTTTCACAATTTCGAATCCTTCTCATAAACCAAACGGGCCAATTTTAACCAAACGAAATAGAAAGCATTCTTGGGTGAGGGGGGGTTCAAATTGTAAAAGTGACGGGCCAAGTCCCCTGACAAGGCGAGATAAACAAGAAAAGGCAAAAATATGGTGGGGTCACCAAAAACATTTTCATCTCAAGAACCACTGGAAAGCTGAAACTTTAATTATGAGGAAGCATCCTTGGATAGTGCAAATTTAAACTGTAAAAATAATGATTCCGGGGGGTAGTGTGGAGCCATAATAGGGTATCCGAGTTTTTCATAGAAATATATAGCAAACTCTTTAAAAATCTTCGTCTCAAGAACCACGAGGCCAGGAAAGCTGAAACTTATGTGGAAGCATCCTTAGGTAGTGTAATTTCAAATTGTTAAAATGATGACCCGGGGGGGGTAGGACCTGATTAAGAACCACTGAGCCTGGAAAGCTGAAATGTATGTGAAATATATTTGCGTAGTATAGATTCTAAAGTATTAAAATCCCTTCAGCGGAAGGGTCAGGGGCCACAATAGGTACGAGTATTATAAGACAGGGAGCTGGTAAAAATCTGCATGACATAGGTTACTCAGGTGAGCGATGTTGCCCATGTGTCTCTTTTTTATTTTTATAAATTTCCTTTTTTAAGGGCCGGGGTGTCAAAAATTCATTAAATGTTCTTGCATAACAAAATCACAATGAAATGGTTACATGTATTTATAGACAAATATCTGGTGATAGAAAGCGAGGGGGGGGTGTCGTGGATACCTACGCAGCCTATACGAGGTCGATTTACCACTTGACTGATTAAGTTGAAAATTTGGATTACTTCATGTATGTCATATGAAACCAGGAAATGAAATGTCTGATTTCAATTATTTTCACCTGACCTGTGTTAAAAATTCTATTAATTTTTCTCTTAATTCTATTAATCTATTAATTTAAAATCCTTAATAATTGTCTTTTTTTAAAGTTATATTTGCAAGTCGCATAAGAACAAACTGAAATAAGTTTGTATATAAGGGAATGCTTTATTCATTCCTGTTTATTTTCTTATTATTGATGAAATAACGTGAAATTCAATACCGCGCAAAACTCTTAACTAACCTTGAATAAAGTTAGTTTTCATATCCCCAACATCAGTAGGGGGTTACATAAGGCCCATTGCCTTCGACACATCTGGTTGATTGATTGATTGATTGATTGATTGATTGATTGTATATTGTTTAACGTCCCTCTCGAGAATTTTTCACTCATATGGAGGGCTACAAATTTTGTCCTGTGCTCGGAATTGAGGGCCTTTGAGCAGTGAGGGATCTTTATCGTGCCAGCACCTACTGCGACACGGGGCCTCGGTTTATACGGTCTCATCCGAAGGACCGGTCTCCACGTCCCGCAGTGGGATTCGAATCCGCGACGTAAGGATTGACTTCTTACTTCGCGACTCACATCTGGTTGACTTTACCTGGTTGTTGCTGCATGAAGTATATGGAGCATAGAAAATAGCGTATTTGTTATTCTGAATGTCTAACCTGTGTCAGAACACCGTGTCAGCTGAATGTTAAATACATTCCCGTTTTATAGCTGTCGGGGAATCAACCCCGGTCCGAAGCCCTGGCCATTTTTACAGACCATGCGTTATTAATTAGGGTTTATCTTAAACAGAAATTTATTTCGACAATGATATTTCTACTTCAACATTTTATTCTCAAAACATCGTTTCTAAGTTTCATTGTTATTTACCGAAAGACTGTTTTATGATTCACTTTCTTCTTTTGTTTTTATTTAGACGACGTTTAATTTGAATTACTTCCTTTTTTGTCGCCAGACTACAACGACAGATTTTGGTGCTTAATGAATTTTCGATATAACACTTCATTATGAAAAACACTGTATATAAAATATATCGAATTATTAAAAAAAAAATATCAGTTATTTTAAAAGAAAGAAATATAGAAGGATTCTGTCTACAACATAAAATGCTTTATTTAGCATGTCAATTCATGAACTAAACATGAAAAAACGACCTCGGTTTACTAAGTCGTACGAAAACGTAGGTTATACACTCAGGTAACATTCTGTGTATATAGGTAGTATACACAATCCAGCGTCGTTCCCTCGGGGCTTCTCAGTCGCTTCGATTAAGCTCCACCCCACACCAAACTTACCTGAGGAAAACCGTACGGTTGAAAACCTCGGCCTTTGAGTCCAGTTCTGTTTCGTGACCTAGCGGGTTGAAGTCTCCATCTACGGTATGCTTAAACACCCAATTTTATGTTAACGCCCCCAAAATCTACCTGATTCAAGATCAATAATTTACTGCCTGTCAATCATTAAAAAAACAATAGCTTCTGATTTGATTGACAGTTCAGCTACCTGTGCCTTCTGATATTCTGAGTTTGCAGTTTTGAAAACAACTGGGAGACTTATTGTTCACAGAACAATAAGAGGTCTTTCCACCTTCTTTAGATTTCAAATTTGTTTTATATCTGACTCCTAAAACTTAAATTCCATGAAAAAGAAACCAGAACTCTCTTAAAGCATAGAAAAATGAAAATTAAAAAAAAAAGGAATGACCTTGACCTTTGACCTTGAGTAAATTTTCAAAGTCAAAGGTTAAGGGTCACAATGCAGTTGACCCCATGCTTCTACGACTAATAGTTGTCAAGTTATAAGGTTTAATAGTAAGTACAAAGAAGTTAAAGGGCAATAACTCATATAAGGGGTCATCAGATCCTTTTGCACTTACACAGTGAAGTTAGGTCTAAAGACCCTTAAGACTTTAGTGAAGATTTGGTGTCTCTACGGTCTACAGTTACGGAGAAGTATCGATAACAAGGTTTTTAGCACAAGGGGCAAAAACTTTCAAAGAGGTTAATGCTGGGGGACAAAAAGGAAATCTTTGAAACAGTTTTAAGATTACATATTAATGATGTATAGACATTAAGTATATGTTAAAAGACAAAAGAGATATTAAAAAAGCTAAATTTCTCAGTTTTGGAATGACCTTGACCTTTGACCTTTACATGAATTTGAAGGTCAAAGGTCAATAAATCTTATGCAGTTGGTCTTATGTCTCTACGACTTCTCGTTTTGAAAATTTTTAATTATTTGTAAAATTCAATAACTTCCAGGGGCAATAACTCATTGAAGGGGTCAACGAATACTTTTGCAATGAATCATTGGAGTGTCTACTAATTTAGTCGAAGACATTAGAGAAGGTTTCATTTCTCTACGGTTCATGGTTTCGGAGGAGTAGCGATAACAAGGTTTTTCGCAAAAGGGGCTATAACTTTTAAAAGGTGTAATTTTAAGGGACAAGAATGAAAACTTTGAAATAGTTTTAAAAGTACATACTAATGATGCATACACATTAAGTATATGATGAAAGACAAAAGAGATACAAAAAGAGCTAAATTTCTCATTTTTGGAATGACCTTGACCTTTGATCTTTAAATGAATTTTAAGGTCAAAGGTCAATATATCTTATGCAGTTAGTCCCATATCTCTACGACTTCTGGTTTTGAAAATTTTTAATTATTTGTAAAATTCAAAAAGTTTCAGGGGCAATAACTCTTTGAATGGGTCAATGAATACTTTCGCAATAAATCATTGGAGTGTCTACTAAATTAGTCAAAGACAATAGTGAAGGTTTCATTTCTCTACGGTTCATGATTTCCGAGGAGTAGCGATAACAAGCTTTCTTGCGAAAGGGGTAATAACTCCGAAAGGGATCAAAGTTCATATACGCAGGGTCAACTGCGAAAATCTTTTATAAAGTACATTCTTATGGATTAAAAATCTTTTCGATAAATCTTGAAACTCAAAATCACACGGCGGAAAAATAATAAAAAATAACTAGGAGACTTATTGTTCACAGAACAATAAGAGGTCTTTCCACCTTCTTTGAATTTCAAATTTGTTTCATATCTGACTCCTAAAAATAACATTCCATGAAAAAGAAAGCAAAACTCTCTTAAACCATAGAAAAAAATGAAAATGAAAAAAAATGACCTTGAGCTTTGACCTTGAAAAAATATTCAAGGTCAAAGGTCAAGGGTCACAGTGCAATTGACCCCATGTTTCTATGACTTATAGTTTTCAAGTTATAAGGTTTAATAATAAGTACAAAGAAGTTAAAGGGTAATAACTCATATAAGGGGTCATCAGATGCTTTTGCACTTTTACATTGAAGTTAGGCCTAAAGACCCTGAGGACATTAGTGAAGGTTTGGTGTCTCTACGGTGTACGGTTTCGGAGGAGTAGCGATAACAAGGTTTTTCGCAAAGGGGAAATAACTTTTCAAGGGGTTAATGTTAGGGGACAAGAAGGAAATCTTTGAAACAGTTTTAAGAGTACATACTAATGATGTATAGACATTAAGTATATGTTAAAAGACAAAAGAGATGCAAAAAGAGCTAAATTTCTCATTTTTGGAATGACCTTGACCTTTGACCTTTACATGAATTTGAAGGTCAAAGGTCAATGAATCTTATGCAGTTAGTTCCATATCACTACGACTTCTGGTTTTGAAAATTTTTAATTATTTGTAAAATTCAAAAAGTTTCAGGGGCAATAACTCTTTGAACGGGTCAATGAATACTTTCACAATAAATCATTGGAGTATCTACTAAATTAGTCAAAGACAATAGTGAAGGTTTCATTTCTCTACGGTTTATGGTTTCGGAGGAGTAGCGATAACAAGCTTTCTTGCGAAAGGGGTAATAACTCCGAAAGGGATCAAAGTTCATATACGCAGGGTCAACTGCGAAAATCTTTTATGAAGTACATTCTTATGGATTAAAAATCTTTTCGATAAATCTTGAAACTCAAAATCACACGGCGGAAAAATAATAAAAAATAATAATAAAAACTAGGAGACTTATTGTTCACAGAACAATAAGAGGTCTTTCCACCTTCTTTGATTTTTTTCAATTTTGTTTTATATCTAACTCTTTAAAATCATATTCAATGAAGAAAAACAAAAACAAAAGTGGCTTAAAAGATAGAAAAAAAAATGAAAAAAAAAAATCGGAATGACCTTGACCTTTAACCTTGAAAAAATTTCAAGATCAAAGGTCAAGGGTCACAATGCAGTTGACCCTATACTTCTTCCTCTTATAGTTTTCAAGTTATAAGGTTTAATAATAAGTACATAGAGGTTAAAGGGCAATAATTCATATAAGGGGTCGTCAGATCCTTTTGCATTTATACAGTGAAGTTAGGCCTAAAGACCCTTAAGACATTAGTGAAGGTTTGGTGTCCTTACGGTCTACAGTTTCGGGGTAGTAGCGATAACAAAGTTTTTCACACAAGGGGCAATAACTTTTAAAAGGTTTAATTTTAGGGTACAAGAATGAAATCTTTGGAACAGTTTTAAGAGTACATATTAATGATGCATAGACACTAAGCATATGTTGAAAGACAAAAGAGATATAAAAAGAGCTAATTTTCCCATTTTTGGAATGACCTTGACCTTTGACCTTTACATGAATTTTAAGAACAAAGGTCAATGAATCTTATGCAGTTGGTCCCATATCTCTACGACTTGTGGTTTTGAAAACTTTTAATTATTTGTAAAATTCAAAAAGTTTCAGGGGCAATAACTCTTTGAATGGGTCAATGAATACTTTCGCAATAAATCAATGGAGTGTCTACTAAATTAGTCGAAGACAATAGTGAAGGTTTCATTTCTCTACACTTTATGGTTTCGGAGGAGTAGCGATAACAAACTTTCTTGCGAAAGGGGTAATAACTCCAAAAGGGATCAAAGTTCATATACGCAGGGTCAACTGCGAAAATCTTTTATGAAGTACATTCTTATGGACTAAAAATCTTTTCGATAAATCTTGAAACTCAAAATCACACGGCGGAAAAATAATAAAAAATAACTAGGAGACTTATTGTTCAAAGAACAATAAGAGGTCTTTCCACCTTCTTTAAATTTCAATTTTCTTTTAGAATTTAATTCCATGAATAAGAAACCAAAATTGACCTAAAGGATAGCAAAAATTAAAAAAAAAAAAAAAAAATTGAAATGACCTTGACCTTTGACCTTGAAAAAATATTCAAGGTCAAAGGTCAAGGGTCACAATGCAATTGACCCCATGCTTCTACGACTTATAGTTTTCAAGTTATAAGGTTAAATAGGAAGTACAAAGAAGTTAAAGGGCAATAACTCATATAAGCGGTCATCAGATCTTTTGCACTTATATAGTGAAGTTAGGCCTTAAGACCCTTAAGACATTAGTGAAGGTTTAGTGTCTATACGGTCTACGGTTTGGGAGAAGTAGCGATAACAAGGTTTCTTGCACAAGGGGCAATAACTTTTTAAAGGGTTAATCTTTGGGGACAAGAATAAAATATTTGAAAGAGTTTTAAGAGTACATATAAATGATGCATAGACATAATGTATATGTTTAAAGACAAACGAGATATAAAAAGAGCTAAATTTCTCATTTTTGGAATGACCTTGACCTTTGACTTTTGCATGAGATTTTAGATCAAAGGTAAATGAATCTTATGCAGTTGGTCCCATGTCTCTACAACTTCTCGTTTTAAAAAAAAATAATTATTTGTTAAATTCAAAATGTTTCAGGGGCAATAACTCATTGAAGGGGTCACCAAATGCTCTCGCAATGAATAGATTGAAGAGTCCCCTTACTTAGTCGAAGACATTGGTGAAGGTTTCATACCTCTACGGTTTACAGTTTCGAAGGAGTAGCGATAACAAGCATTTCTTTCGAAAGGGGCAATAACTTCGAAAGCAGTCAAGGTTCATTTACGCAGGGTGAACTGCAGTAATCGTTTACGGAGTACATTCTTATGGACTATCAATCTTTTCGATATATCTTGAAACTCAAAATCACACGGCGGAAAAATAATAAAAAACTAGGAGACTTATTGTTCACAGAACAATAAGAGGTCTTTCCACCTTCTTTGAACTCTGTTTTATATCTGACTCCTTAAAAATTAAATTCCATGAAAAAGAAACCAAAACTCTCTTAAAGCATAGAAAAAATGAAAATTTAAAAAAAAAAAGAATGACCTTGACCTTTGACCTTGAAAAAATATTCAAGGTCAAAGGTCAAGGGTCACAATGCAATTGACCCCATGCTTCTACCACTTATAGTTTTCAAGTTATAAGGTTTAATAGTAAGTACAAAGAAGTTAAAGGGCAATAACTCATATAAGGGGTCATCAGATTCTTTTGCACTTATACAATGAAGTTAGGTCTAAAGACCCTTAAGACATTAGTGAAGGTTTGGTGTGTGTAGGGTCTACAGTTTCGGAGGAGTAGCGATAACAAGGTTTTTCGCACAAGGGGCAATAACTTTTAAAAGGTTTAATCTTAGGGGACAAGAATGAAATCTTTGAAACAGTTTAAAGAGTACATATCACTGATGCATAGACATTAAGTATATGTTGAAAGACAAAAGAGATACAAAAAGAGCTAAATTTCTCATTTTTGGAATGACCTTGACCTTTGACCTTTACATGAATTTGAAGGTCAAAGGTCAATGAATCTTATGCAGTTACTCCCATGTCTCTACGTCTTCTTGTTTTGAAAATTTTTAATTATTTGTAAAATTCAAAAAGTTTCAGGGGCAATAACTCACTGAAGGGGTCAATGAATACTTTCGCAATGAATCAATGAAGTGTCTACTAAAGTAGTCGAAGACATTAGTGAAGGTTTCATTTCTCTACTGTTTACGGTTTCGGAGGAGTAGCGATAACAAGCTTTTTTGCGAAAGGGGTAATAACTCTGAAAGGGGTCATAGTTCATATATGCAGGGTCAACTGCAAAAATCTTTTACGGAGTACATTCTTATGAACTTAAAATCTTTTCAATAAATCTTGAAACTCAAAATCACACGGCGGAAAAATAATAAAAAATAACTAGGAGACTTATTGTTCACAGAACAATAAGAGGTCTTTCCAGCTTTTTAAGTGTTTCCGTGTCATTTGGGTTGAAAAAAAAGAAGAAAAACACACAAAAAAAAAAAAAAAAAAAAATTAAAAAAGTGCTGCCAGCAGGATTCGAACTGCGGACCCTCAGATTACAAGGCGAGCGCTCTATGCACTACGCTACAGGCTCCGATGAAATTGTTTTCCGTAAACTGACAGTGTAGAAAAAAGAAGAAATGAAAACACGTGGATTTAAATAAAAATAGAGACGCGTGCAGTTTTAAATAGTACAGAAACACGTGTATTTATTTGTTTGTGATGGAACATAGAGAGGAATAATGAATAGTTCTGAGAAAAACGATTGGTGGATAATAAAAATGGAGATTTCCTATAAAAAAAATCATTTGAGTTTGTTTATAGTTTGAATAAATTGAGTTAATCATACAGAGCTTATGATACATTCGAACTTCCGTGTCGGCACTGTGTTTACAATTTGTGAAAATATAGGCGCGTTTGTTTTGACAGATATGGTGAACTCATAGGTTAGATTAAATAATCATCTCTATTTGGATTGAATTAATAGTTATGAGCATAAATTAAACTTGAAACATGCATTTCATGAAGAAAACGGTGTCACCGAGAGCGTGGAAATTTACTTGATAGGAAAAATCGCTATTTTCGAGATTGATCCGATTAATATTAAATCTAAATAAAATTGAAATAAATTCCACATTTTAAAGAAAGTAAGGATACTTGGTATTAAGATGTCGTATTAGAGCAGGAGAATCGAGTGCTATTAACAAAAACTTGAGAAATTGCCAAATCAAACTTTAATTAATTTTTATGCTCATCAGCACTTAAATTTCAGACAGAAAAAAATATAGTTTTCGCCGATATTGAATAGAATTTCATGATACATTAGAGACTCAGCGTTAAACTCTCAGGACACTTTCTTTGAGGTGTCTTCTAGATTTTAATCTGAATTTCATGTCGATCTGTGATCTCCTTTAAGTTGTACAAAATTTATCTACGTCGCTATTGATTTTTCCTTTTTTTTTTTTTTTAGAAAGGATGGGGGGGATATAAGCATTTATTTAAGAGAGAGTTGTAAATACCTCCAAGACCTTTAGCTTGATTGTGACCTTTGGGTCAATGGGGTCAAAGGTCAAGGTCATTTATCAAGGTCAAAGGTCAAGGTCGTCTTAAAAAAAAAAACAAAACAAACAACAACACACTTACAAACTTGAGTTTTACACGTGAAGCTGAATCTAGGTAAAGGCAATGAATATACCTTTTTAACTTTTGGGAAAAGGTCAAGGTCAAAGGTCAAGGTCAAATATCAAGGTCAAAGATCAAGGCCATTTTAACAAAAACCCGTAAATAAGCAATTTTGATACTTCCCAATGACCTTGACCTTTGACCTTGACCTAATCTTCAAGGTCAAAGGTCAAAAGATTCATGCAGTTGGGCCCATGTCTTTACGACTTGTCGTTAAGAAGTTTTTACTTCTTCGTAAACATCATAAACTTGCAGGGGCAATAACTACTTGAAACGGTTTACGGATTCTTTCGCACTAATAGAATGAGAAGTGTACTAAATTAGTCGCAGACATTGTTGAAGGTTTTGTACCTCTACGGTTTACGGTTTCGGAGGAGTAGCGATAACAAGGGTTTACACTGAAAGGGGCACTAACTTTTAGAGGGTTCCGTCTTAGGGGACAAGCATGGAATCTCTGAAATGGTTTTAAGAGTACATACTAAAAATACAAAGATGTTTAGAATTTGGTTAAGAACAAAAGAGCTATAAAAAATGCTTAATTTTACATATTTTGAATGACCTTGACCTTTGACCTTGACCTAGATTTTAAGATCAAAGGTCAAGAAATCTTTTGCAGTTGGTCCCATGTCTCTACGCCTTGTCGTTTAAGAAAAGATCTTGATATTGGTAAACGTTGCAAACATTCAGGGGCAATAATTCAATATAGGAGTTTACGAATCCTTTCGCAATGTTTGATTGGAGAGTCTACTAAATCAGTCGTAAACATTAGTAAAGGTCTGGAATCTGTGCGGTTTATGGTTTCGGAGGAGTAGCGATAACAAGCTTTTATTGCGAGAGGGGTCGTAACTCCGAAAGGGGTCAAAGCTCATATACGCAGGGTCAACTGCTAAAATCTTTTACGGAGTACATTCTTGTCGACTACAAATCTTTTCGATAAATCTTGAAACTCAAAATCACACGGCGGAAAAATAATAAAAAAGAAAAAAAAAAACAGAAGGAAATCAATAGGTCTTTCCAGAGAAAGCTGGAAAGACCTAACTAGGAGACTTATTGTTCACAGAACAATAAGAGGTCTTTCCACCTTCTTTGAACTCTGTTTTACATCCGACTCCTTAAAAATTAAATTCCATGAAAAAGAAACCAAAACTCTCTTAAAGCATAGAAAAAATGAAAATTTAAAAAAAAAAAAAAGAATGACCTTGACCTTGAAAAAATATTCAAGGTCAAAGGTCAAGGGTCACAATGCAATTGACCCCATGCTTCTATCACTTATAGTTTTCGAGTTATAAGGTTTAATAGTAAGTACAAAGAAGTTAAAGGGCAATAACTCATTTAAGGGGTCATCAGATTCTTTTGCACTTATACAATGAAGTTAGGTCTAAAGACCCTTAAGACATTAGTGAAGGTTTGGTGTCTGTAGGGTGTACATTTTCGGAGGAGTAGCGATAACAAGGTTTTTCGCACAAGGGGCAATAACTTTTAAAGGGGTTTAATCTTAGGGGACAAGAATGAAATCTTTGAAACAGTTTTAAGAGTACATATCACTGATGGATAGACATTAAGTACATGTTGAAAGACAAAAGAGATACAAAAAGAGCTAATTTTCTCATTTTGGGAATGACCTTGACCTTTGACCTTTACATGAATTTTAAGGTCAAAGGTCAATAAATCTTATGCAGTTGGTCCCATGTCTCTAGGACTTCTTGTTTTGAAAATTTTTAATTATTTGTAAAATTCAAAAAGTTTCAGGGGCAATAACTCACTGAAGGGGTCAATGAATACTTTCGCAATGAATCATTGGAGTGTCTACTAAATTAGTCAAAGACAATAGTGAAGGTTTCATTTCTCTACGGTTTATGGTTTCGGAGGAGTAGCGATAACAAGCTTTCTTGCGAAAGGGGTAATAACTCCGAAAAGGATCAAAGTTCATATACGCAGGGTCAACTGCGAAAATCTTTTATGAAGTACATTCTTATGAACTAAAAATCTTTTCGATAAATCTTGAAACTCAAAATCACACGGCGGAAAAATAATAAAAAATAATAAAAAAAAGAAACAGAAGAAAATCAATAGGTCTTTCCACAGAAAGGTGGAAAGACCTAATAATAAAAAAAAGAAACAGAAGAAAATCAATAGGTCTTTCCACAGAAAGGTGGAAAGACCTAAAAAGAAACAGAAGAAAATCAATAGGTCTTTCCACAGAAAGGTGGAAAGACCTAATAATAAAAAAAAGAAACAGAAGAAAATCAATAGGTCTTTCCACAGAAAGGTGGAAAGACCTAATTACCTGGTTACGCGTCAAACACTTTCATGTACCCGCATAGTATACACGCGGATTAGAAAACTCCAATATGTTTGAATTTTATTTCAGTAATAATTGAAAGTAGATTATTAAAACATTAACATAATAAAATATTTCTTTTCTATCTTCATTGCTTTTTGTTACTTGTAAGTGTTATATCGTCCACATTTATCCGTAGAAAAAAGACCGTGTCCACAGAAACCGCCTCTAATTGCCGTAATTAGAAGTCCGACGAATTAAATTATTTTTTTAAGAAATGGGATATAAGAAAAATATTCAGCACTAATAAACGGCACAGCATACTAGTTTTTAAAAGATGCTTAAGTTTGTACTTTGGCTACAATCCGCGCGATGTTGATTTCAGAATTAATCCTCGAATTTCCTCTTGCGTCTGTATATATACGTAATGAAAATGTGAAGATAATTAATAGTGATCGATTCTGAAAAGAAGTCAACTTTTAATAAAATTTTGTATCACACGAAGAATCTAAAATATGGAATATTTTGGACAACATTGTTGGCAATAAAAAAAAAAAAACAGTCCGATTAGGTAAATGCATGTTCACATGCATGACGAATAGGTGGATCAATAATTTTTTAATTTCAATAGTCCGACTTTTTTAATCAAGCGATTTCTTTTATTGAAGATTAAAAAAGATAAATATTATTAGCTCACCTGAGCCAAAGGCTCAAGTGAGCTTTTCTGATCACAATTTGTCCGTTGCCTGTCGACGTTGTCGTCGTCGTAAACTTTTCACATTTTCATCTTCTCCTCAAGAACCACTGGGCCAATTTCAACCAAACTTGCTACAAAGTATCCTAGGGTAAAGGGGATTCAAGTTTGTTCAAATGAAGGATCAGGCCCTTTTCCAAGGGGAGATAATTATGAATTACAGAAAAATTAATGGCATTTTTAAAAAATCTTCTTCTCAAGAACCACTTGGCCAGGAAAGATGAAACTCATTCGATATCATCCTCAGGTAGTGTAGATTCAAGTTTGTTCAAATCATGACCCCCCGGGGTAGGGTGGGGCCAAAATGGCCGACCAAAATTTTACATAGGAATATATAGCAAAAATCTTTAAAAATCTTCTTCTCAAGAATCACTGGGCCAGGAAAGATGAAACTCATGTGGAATCATCCTCAGGTAGACGTGTAGATTCAAGTTTGTTCAAATCATGACCCCCCGGGGTAGGGTGGGGCCAAAATGGCCAATCAAAGTTTTACATAGAAATATATAGGAAAAATCTTTAAATATCTTCTTCTCAAGAACCACTGGGCCAGGAAAGATGAAACTCATGTGGAATCATCCTCAGGTAGTGTAGATTCAAGTTTGTTCAAATCATGACCCCCCGGAAAGGGGGGGGGGGCAAAATGGCCGATCAAAGTTTTACATAGGAATATTTAGGAAAAATCTTTAAAAATCTTCTTCTCAAGAACCACTGGGCCAGGAAAGATGAAACTTATGTGGATTCATCCTCAGGTAGTGTAGATTCAATTTTGTTCAAATCATGACCCCCGGGGTAGGGTGGGGCCAAAATGGCCGATCAAAGTTTTACGTAGGAATATATAGGGAAATTAACCTTTCAAAAACTTCTTTTCAAGTACTTCAAAGCCATGCTTAGGGATATTTATAGGGAATCATCCTCAGGTAGTGTAGATTCTAGTTTGTTCAAATCATGACCCCCTGAGGGGTTAAAATTCAAGCACCATTCCCCCCCCCCCTTGGAAAAGTTCTGATCTGATCTGTGCTTTTTCCTAGCCAATTGCTCAGGTGAGCGATGTGGCCCCTGGGCCTCTTGTTGATTTGTAGTTTTTACTCGTGAATTTTTCTTTTATGCAAGGAAAACGTTTTCTAAAACGATATGCATGTATCTTATTATTTTTTTCCTTCAAAACATTCCATGATTACGATGAATGCACGCGTTTAGTTTACAAATAAATTCCATATTAAAATAATTATTTTACATAGTTTCACTCATAACCAGACACAAAACACGTAATGTTGACCCTGATTATTAACACAGGCTTCCTGTGTAATGCTTCATATACACAGATTTTTGACATCTTGGGTATTGGGGGTCTCCAGGTAAATAACACCACTGTTACTTTGACCACTCCCCCTCCTCAGGTAACCGTACGGTAAAAAAATTGGGTCTTTAATTTGTAAACTCCAAGTGTATCTGAGTATACATCAACAAGAAGTCAGTGAGCAATTGCTCACTGGTAATACCCCTGCTCCGATGTGAACACATAGATATCCTCCCATGTTGACATCGAATTAATACGAAAATTGAATCCAAGCAGACAATCGTACTAATATTTTTCACCATAAAACGGACAGAAATTATCTGTTCTAATTTAATCCGCATGCTTGGGAACTTTGCGTCAGTTTTACTCTCACAAACGAACGTACGCGTCGTTTGTGCAATGATTTAGCATGTTCACACTTGGAAAATGTAGCCAGTGTTTGACAAGACTTTTCTAGAAACATTCACGCGTACAAAACCAGCTGGATTCTGTAATTTGTATCCTTGATAGAAAATTTGTCGGACTCGATGGGCGAGGGGGTTTTATCACCGAGTGAAAATGACTGTTTTTCTTATAATTCATTTTGGACTCTAAATGTTATATTAAATTTTCGTTTTGTATTTAAATTTTATATTTTAATATTATTTTATTTCAAAGTTGGCATTTCTACAAATATTTCTCATGTGTTATTTCTAATTCCGAACTTAATTACTGAGTGACACTTGTCGGACACCAAAGAGGCAGAGTGTTTATGCCCAAGGACATTTTAATCACTTTTACAAACAACATGTAATTAATTAATTATCGGTGTTCTTTATGCCCATGCCATCAAAGTATTTCATTAATTGTTCACTGTATCACTTTTACTCATTGTCAACACCTGTCATTTTTAACTCATTGTATATTTTCCCATAAATGCAACTGTCAAATTTTACTTAATCAGTTCGGAGGCCAGGTGTACTACCGGCCACACGCCCGACTCGTTCCCCCATCATGCTGTAACTATTTCTACTTTTGACAGTTTGGAGGCTATGGCCATATCCAACTGGTTATTGTTATTATTGTTAATTGTTGTTCCATGTAAGTCATTTCCATCGTTGGGACTTTATAATAAATTCGGAAACCATACTTATTCCTCGTTACTTTGGACTTTTAATATGTGTCATCGGGAAGAGTCCTTGGAATACGGCTCTACTACTTCCGGCCAACGACGCCACTCACTTCCCTTGCCAACATTCCCTCTTGCCCGATCGACGACACATCTTTTAGACCCAAACTACGCGGTCATAAATGGTGGAGAATCCTAAGGGTAATATCAACGCCCGGGGCTGCTGCATATATTTTGCAGTAGTCAGATCCCGACATCAACAGCAAGCGAGTTCCCCCTAGAATCTTTCGACAAACCAGCTAAACCGTCAACGATGGAAAACAACTGTGCTGCCTCAGCCATGGACAACTAATCTGGACTAAATTCACAGACCTTTTTCCTGACGACAAACGCGATCCGTAACAATATTCCAGGACTGTTCAAACATCGAAACCTTTATACAGATTATCAAGAACTTGTTAAGATAAATTCTACTTTCAACTATATGTGCAGTGACTTTCCATTCCAAACACGAGGACGTGTTTTTCCCGGAGCGGTGGGAAATTATCACCGAGTGAAAATGACTGTTTTTCTTATAATTCATTTTGGACTCTAAATGTTATATTAAATTTTCGTTTTGTATTTAAATTTTATATTTTAATATTATTTTATTTCAAAGTTGGCATTTCTACAAATATTTCTCATGTGTTATTTCTAATTCCGAACTTAATTACTGAGTGACACTTGTCGGACACCAAAGGGCAGAGTGTTTATGCCCAAGGACATTTTAATCACTTTTACAAACAACATGTAATTAATTGATTATCGGTGTTCTTTATGCCCATGCCATCAAAGTATTTCATTAATTGTTCACTGTATCACTTTTACTCATTGTCAACACCTGTCATTTTTAACTCATTGTACATTTTCCCATAAATGCAACTGTCAAATTTACTTAATCAGTTCGGAGGCCAGGTGTACTACCGGCCACACGCCCGACTCGTTCCCCCATCATGCTGTAACTATTTCTACTTTTGACAGTTTGGAGGCTATGGCCATATCCAACTGGTTATTGTTATTATTGTTAATTGTTGTTCCATGTAAGTCATTTCCATCGTTGGGACTTTATAATAAATTCGGAAACCATACTTATTCCTCGTTACTTTGGACTTTTAATATGTGTCATCGGGAAGAGTCCTTGGAATACGGCTCTACTACTTCCGGCCAACGACGCCACTCACTTCCCTTGCCAACATTCCCTCTTGCCCGATCGACGACACATCTTTTAGACCCAAACTACGCGGTCATAGTTTGTTGACTTTCAAACGTTTCAGCTTCATGTACTCTGAACCATTGAGACTACCGTCAGAAGGATTGAATAATAATCCTTTGAGAAAGGATTAATGCTCTGGTGAAATCAATGCACAGGAAAATCAAGCTTGTAACTAATGTGCAAGGGAAATGATGGGGATTTTTATTTTATTTTTTTTTGGGGGGGGGGGGGATCGATATATCAATTTTAATGACTTATGAATCAGTCAAAGTCACACAAGAGTTTGATAACTTGTTAATTAAAGATGAATTTAAATGTTGTTATTATTTTGCTTTAAGTCTGAAAAATCACCTGGCATATATATATTAAAAAAAATATTTTAGACTTTTAGCACCAAGGTAAGATATTCGGATATTTGTTTTCATCTGTAAATATCTATTCAGTGTGGTTCATCCATGTTTGTTATTTTAATATAATGTTATATAATTATTGATGTTTTGTTTTAGATCACTGCAATGCGAGGTGGATATTGTACTATGAAGATGGCTAAATCATTTTATTGACCAAAAACAGCAATAATTGTTTTATTATATGATTCACTGATAACTTGACATGGCTCATTACTTGTTTGCATTTAATTAAGTCCTAGCCAAGCGCTAGAAAGAAGCAGAACTACTTAAATGTAAATGAATCTTACCAGTCGTATCAATTTGAAATATTTTTTTTTCAATTTTAGTTGCCAAGAAAAAAATATATATTGTTAGTCTTATTATGGGATATATTTTGGAAGGAATGTGTATTATCAGGGAAAACTGACAGCCAAATGTAATAATTGTTGTTCAGTAAAAGTGCATCCCCTCTAACCATCCTCACCCGAAAATATATACCGGTATTTGCTTATGTTTTGTTCACGTAAAAAAAAAAGTCATTTAAATAGCCTTTGATTTGTATAAATTTGGAATTCCCCAATCTATTTTTAGATCAATGTAGAGGAAAAACATCCTTATATATAAAGAATACAGAATTATCCACTTTTCTAAACTTGTTACATGATATTTTGTTTCCTCCAAAGAACAGAGAAATTGTGTGTATCATATGTCCTAAACTCCAACGATTCTTAGGTTAAAGGTAATGAAGAACAGTGTATCATATTGTATATTTCTTATTTTCGCGATCGCGAATGCGCTTTTCAACGTCAAATCGCCAGTATAATAATTCGCGAATGGACGGTTGGTCAAGTGATTTTAGATGGATTTCAGCACCATTAAAATAAAGGCGAGTAATTTTCTTTCGCGTGTAGTGCTTCTCGTGAAATTACGCGATAATTAATTTCACGCGTATATTTAGGAATATGCAGTATTATATATATATCAACATCGAATCTCGTTTGGCGGACGTGAATGAATGAAGTGGCAGCCGCATGTACTTTTAATAGATCTCAACATATACATTCATGTGTAGACAGCCAGATATTTAAGGAGGCTCATTACACCACTTTTTGATGACGTACTACCCAAAAAAATAAACCTCCATTGTGCCCACCGTTTTTCTCTGGGGACGAAATGTACAGGTACCTCTATAATATGACCCTGACCCTTAAAATGCTTTAAAAATAGATGAAACTTTCGGTGTTATAAACAGTGAAAACAAAGGAACAGATTAATTATGGATAAACCAAGAAGAATTGCTTTTAAGCAGAAACAAAAGAAAACAACAGTCAAAACTTCGCCAAACAAGTATTGTGCAATTTCATAGCGATGCATGCAGTTAGCTCTATCAACATCGATATGTTTGTATAGAGGAAATTTGAGTTAAAATCAACCACTTTGTTGAAAATAAAAAAAAGTTATTAACCTGCACTATTTACTGTGTTGGTGTTAATTTATATTTGCTTTATTGATTTAAATATATACTCTGTCTATTTAAAGCTATGTAAGTATGTTCGGAATTCTAGATGTAATGTTCAAACGTTCCTTGGTGTTTTGAGTCATAGGTAATTAGGGAAGATAACTCTTAAAAGTGGACTTTTTAAACCAAATATTTTTTAAATTGAAATTTTCGTTTCGTTTAAACATTCTTCATTTAATTTGTCACATGTAATTCATTGAAATAAATTCCTTGTCTCTTCAGATCTCATTTTCTTAATGTTTTATGCATAGATTTAAAAGATAATGTCATTAATTATTTTTTTAAAATTATTTTTTATAATAAAATTATTATTATGAATTATGAAGTATTCCCACTATAGGATAATGTTACAGTTTATTATAGTTTATCAGTAGTTTGGTACTACAGTATTATAATTGTTTTCTTTTATTTTCAGTTCTTGATCATTGTATGACACAGTTGATAAGGAATACTTATTAAAATAACAAATAGAAAGAACTCTTATTTATGATCAAGATAGTGACGCAACAATGCCTGTAGGACAGTGTCCATTTCCTGGCTGTGACTATACTACCGACGACCTAGATGCAACAATCGTCGCGGCCCTCATCACAGTCCACAGTGCTGTACACACAACTGGACCCGTCTTGACAGCAAAAGAAGAGAAAGTGAAAGGGCCCACCATAACCGCCGCTGGAACCAGCGAGGATTGGGCCTACTTTATGTCACGCTGGACAGATTATGTGGCTGCAACGAAACTGGACGGTAAAGACAAAGTCATTCAGTTGCTTGAGTGTTGCGATGAACCCCTTTGCAGAGACCTGACACGAACAACAGGTGGCAAATTAACTGAAAAAACAGTAGACAACGTATTAGCTGCCATTCGTAAACTTGCTGTTCGTGAAGAAAACACAATGGTAGACCGTGTGACATTACATAACATGAGACAAGACCGTGATGAGTCAGTCAGAAACTTTGGTGCACGTCTCAGAGGACAAGCTGACATATGCAAATTCGTGATTGACTGCCCTAACTGTACAGTGCTGCTATCCTATAAGTTGACAATTCTATCCTATCCTATCGTGAATCCTGCATCCACAATCCTATCCTGTGATTTCAGTCTAATCCTATCCTATCCTATAACTCTCAGATTTTTAATATTTAGGAATTAATTTGACAAAACGAAAAAAAGGAATAGCCAGGGGAAAAAAATCAGATATAGTTATGGTATTCATTTAAATGTTATATATTTTAATGGAGAAAAATAATCGAGGTCGGCATTCCCTAATTCCCGACTCATCGCACAAATTAAATTTACGAACATCATTACCATTTGATGTAAACAAACAGATCGTTATCAAGCGTGGGCGAGTACTGATTTTGCAAGCATATGAAAACAAACTGGGCTTCCACAAGAAAAAAATATAATTAGTGTTTTAATTTTCCTACTAACAATGATCGGGGGACCCGGGATCGTGACTTGCGTCAGGCGTGTTATAATTAATTATTTTCAAAAATCATAGGCCTATACGGTAATAATGTTTAAGTTTTTGTTTCATGTAAATTCTTATTTTTTTCCTAAACTGAGCACCATGAAAATAAAGTGCATGTACATGTATGTTATTCTAATTTAAAATTTCAGTTCATCATCTGTTGTATGTGATATTTTTCAATCATGCAAAATATAGAGTTGAAATAAAATTCAAGATAATCAAAATGTTATTTTTTTTTCATTTAACTTCAGTTTCTTCTCAGTTTATGGTCAACTCAGTGTCGTACAAATGTGTTTAAATTTCCAATTTTTTTTTTATGTGAAAATTTAATAATTTATGTTTAATAGAATATATTTTCTAAATTGTTATTGTCTGACAGATTGACAGTGATAAATATTGTAGTGAGGTCATACATGTTCCTTATATCTTATAAAACATGTATAAAAAATTAAGAATTCCAAGTATTTACAGTATTTTTAACTCATTCTTGAGTAAGCCAGGTTTGTATTTGACCTTGACATTTCATCTTGAATGTTTATCAGTGTCTGATTGAGAAATATTAAAATGCTCCACACATGTTCCTTAGATCTTATAAAACATGCATAAGAATTCACAGTATTTACCACATTGATAACACATTCTTGAGTAAACCTTGTATTTGACCTTGACATTTGATCTTAAAATTTCAGTGTTTAAATGAGGAAAAATACTTTATCAAGTTCACAATATTTTTATTCAAGGTCATTCCTTAACAATGTTTAACAATAGAATAGTCCATTACCATGAGACAAAGTCAATAACATTATCCATGTACAGCATTTATAAATTTCAATGCAAAGATCACAGATACATGTACATGAGCTTTGTTTAAATTTAAGTTTGTCAATGTTTTTATTACAGTTGTATAATATTTTACATGCATACAATTTGGCTTTCTTATCCGACACTCAAATTGAAATTCAAATGTCAGAGTTATTGTCAAAGAGATGGTCATAAACCTAACAGATCCACAAATGTCAACAATGCACAGAAAACAAACATTGATCTCTTTAATAAAAGCACGATGATTTCAGACTTTGGACTCTTTGACACTGGTTTGAACATCTTTCATCATTTACTCTAAAGCATATGGCATGAACTGAATTCTGTACAGCTGCAAATGTGCAGGGTTTCCTGAAAATAAAAAAAAACATTATAGACATGTAGATTGTAAATTTACACATACACATTTCATACACATATAAAATGTTTTTGATAGTGATTATCTTTCACATTTCATGTACAATTGGCCAATATTTCAGCTATTTCTCTCCCAAAAATAATGAATTTAGAAATCATGAAAAATAATATCTTATACTATGTACTGCATTCTCAGTCATATAAAATTTATAAAATAAAAAATAAATCGTATTTAACGTAATTTACTTGTACATTATAATTCATTTATCTTGTCAACTTGCTAACAAGTATGAACACTTTTGTTTTAGTGACTTTTCTCTATTTTCTGCTTGTATTCATCTATTTAATGTTTTTTCTTGGTTTTCTTCTTTTTTTTTTTTTTTTGGGGGGGGGGGGTCTTGAAATTTGAATAGGAAGAAGAAAATATCTATGTTACAACAACACGATGACCATAAAAATTCAACATTTCTTTCAGTTTTACTCTCAAGATTCTTGAAAGAAGAAAATCACTTGTTCCGAGAAACTGCAGACATGTCACCTTAACTCAGATAATGATGTTTATGTATTTTTATGACCAAATAAAAATACATGATAAAAATAAAATCATACATACTTTTTAGATTAAGATCCTTAATACTGTGATGACGCATGAGTACAGGCAAATCTATTCTCTGTAATGATGAATATTAAAAGATTAACTTATGTTTCATTACTCACAATACATCATACATACATGTACAATATGTAAGTGCACTGCTGAGTGAGCTTATTAAACATTTAAGCAGTAGCATTAGAAAGAGTCATGATGATTCTACATTCATTTACAATAAATCACACTGAAATGAAAGAAACTATTTTCTGACCTTCTTAGGGAAATGATAAGAGTAACAACCTGATTAAGGCATAATACATGATTGTTTTAGTCTTAGAGCTCATTGATAGCTGAATGAATCATATGACAGAGTATTTGTAAATATTAATCCCCCCCCCCTTCTGTCTACGCTACTTCTTTTTTCCGCACCCAATTTTTTGTTTACAGTAAAACTCGGTTATAACGAAGTCACAAGGACCTATGAAATTTCTTCGCTATAACCGTAATTCGTTATAACCGTATAAGAAAGTCATTAAATTTATACAGCTCGGGATTCTAGATGACTTCGTTATAACCGTAAATTCGCAATATCCGTGTTCGTACTAAACGAGTTTTGCTGTATATTGAATAGAATAAAATGTTTATAGTTTAAGACATTAGAACATTGTTTAAATGGATAAAAATGTATAAAAATGCAAACATGTACAGTGTACATTGTATAGTATACTTACATGATCTTGCACATCTATTCAAGTCCGCTGTTGACGGTTCCTGTGGAATTATCTAAAGAAACAGAGCATATTTAACAGAAAAACATGTTATTACACTTTGTAAGAATCGGTTAAATCATCAAAACAAGCTGAAGAAATACGGTCTTTCGATGCCTGGACTTTTCGTTGTGTAACCGGAAGTAGAACTCTTTAGTGTATAAATTACCAAAGTTACTAGCCAACTTGGCTTAAATGAGTAAACTATTTCCAGTTATCAATGATCAACCCAGGTAAGGGGATTTCTGAACTATGATCAACGCTAAATGAAAACACAGTTGTAAGTTTTATCAATTTAATAAAGTGAGAATTAACCGTTATCAATGATAACAAATAATAAATAATGATCAAAATTTAACAAACAGAAAAGTCTTTGAAAATTGCCAGGATTAATAAAACTTTATCAAAAATGTAATTTTCGTTTACAACACAAGACAAATGTTCATGTCATTGTCACTGTACACGGTCCTCCGGGAGTTCCAGGAATGGTTACACAGGATCCAAGGATCAGAGAACTGACATGGTCCAGAATCTTGTTTCATTGCAATCGTTTGTCTATGGCACAACGCATGGTCCTGGCATACAAACATAGTACTGTGGTTCATCATTATCATCTCTGCGAAGGACATCAGCTGTTAACTTGTGCGAGAAATTGTATAAAAAGGATTAGAAAAGTATTAGAGCAAATCAATCACCATCAATGCAAGTTTTGGAGTCAATATATTTCTATGAAAAAGAACTTTTAAAATTAAAATCTTAAATTCTAAGACTTAATTTAAATAATATCTGAATATATGGAAAGTTAATCACTATAATTATCTACTAAATTCAGAATCCACTGAATTTAAACCAAAATGTTATCAAGTAGCGCGCAAATACTTATAACATAACCTAAACAAGGATGACCATGCATCACCTCCCATAGATAAACTATACTCCCCGTCAATGGAAACGCAACACCCTAATTTTAGGTGAAAATTATGTACAGGATAGAACTATATACAAAAAAAAGTTCGGACATCTTTAACTTTGCCAAATCAGTTTTTTTACGGGTGAATGATTTTCATTTCATTACCGGAAGTTGATTTTTAGCCCTCTTAACAGAAATCAAATATTAGGAATTTTGATAACATTTTTAACAATATTTTGGTTTTTAAGGTTTTGTACCTGTTTATCATAAGTATTGTACTAAAATGCCGGGAAAAAATATTTCTTTCTTTTCCAGATGTGATTTCCTGTATTTCCTCAAAATTACCCAGAGCACGCATATTATTGCTAATGCTGGAAATTCTCAAAATAAAGAAAAAGGAGAGGTACAGATGCAAATATACGCTACATAACAACATTTTGGGCTCATGTGTTTCAAAAGCATGAATGACATTTCATTGACCGGGTTACTACTAAAGCATGAATGACACTTCATTGAAGGGTAACTACACTGCGCCTAGTTAGAGAAAATTCGACCTAAGTATCTGAACAACAGACAATTAAAAATGCTCAAGAATATTTATTTCGCTCAGATAAAGACATTGATAAACCTAATGCAAGGTAGAAATCGGACTGCGTACACTGTATGTTGTGCATGGCGGACTAGCATGTTTTGATTAAATGGTCGGAAGGGGGGTGCACCCCCCTTCCGACCATTTAATCAAAATGTTTTATTGAAATGTTATCTGTTAAGAGGGCTAAAAAATCAACTTTCGGTTATGGAATGAAAAACATTCCACCATTAAATAACTGATTTGGCAAAGTAAAAGATGCCCTAACTTGTTTGGTACATAGTTATACCCCATATAAAATTTTCACCCTAAAAATAGAGTATTGCGTTTTCATTGACGGGGAGTATATAAGAAAAACTTAAGTGTTGATTTCAGCACAGTACAAGGGAGATAATTTAAAGATCATCTACGGTCAGTATTAAAGGCCAAGGTTTTCAACCGTACGGTTTTCCTCAGTTAAGTTTGATGTAGGGTTGAGCTTAATCGAAGCGACTGAGAAGCCCCGAGGGAACGACGCTGGCTTGTGTATACTACCTATATACACAGGATGTTACCTGAGCTCCTGACTGTTACCTGAGCTCCTGACTGTATTACCTGTATGCGTTTTCTTAAGACTTTGTAAAAAGACTTTGTAAACAGAGGCCTTTTTTCTCATGTTTAGCTCATGAATCGAAATGCGAAATAAAGCATTTTTCGTTGCAGACAGAATCCTTCTCAATTTCTTTTTTAAAATAATTGATATTTTTAATAATTCGACAGTGTGTTTCTTAATGAAGTGTTATAAAGAAAATACATTTATCACCAAAATCTGTCGTTGTAATCTGGCGACAAAAAGGGAAGTAATTCAAATTACACGTCGTTTACGCAAAAGGAAAGAAGAAAGTGAATCATTAAACAGTCTCTCGGTAAATAACAATGAAACTTACATGTTTTGAGAATAAAATGTTGTAGAAATATTATTGTCTAAATAAATATTTTAAGATAAACCCATTTGATTTTTCCATAACGCATGGTCGGTAAAAACGGCCAGGGGGTTGATTCCCCGACAGCTATGAAACGGGAAAAGAATCATCTGCATCGTTTTTTTTCTTTCGGGATTCATTATTAATTTCCTACATTAAATATGTTATATTCCGAGTAATTTCTTTTCTAACACATTATTATACCGTAACTTCGCCACCATGTCTCGAAGAAAAGCGACAGGTACAGGTTTGTCATATAAATATAAATTCACTTGACTCATGAACAATGTTACAATGTTGTCATACTTGTTTTAAAAAAAAATATATTTAATTCCATGATACTAGCTTCAAACGCAGGTCGGTTTATTTTGTTAATTAATGGAGGGATAAATGTACTTTAACTCATGTTTTGACACGGAAATTAAAATTATCGATTGTAATCGTGAAATGAAATACTCCCTTTTAAAATTAAATTTATAATATGTATTATATAGCTATGATTTTTGTTTTCATTTACCTAATTATTTGATAGATTGATTATATTTATGGCATATTCTTATGAATTGAAAAAAAAAAGAACGATTTGATTGCTTCTTTATCACATTGGCATGTGCGGTAGGCATCAAAAGCCTGAAAGTTAATTCGATGGTCGGTACGATCTCCAGACAAGGTACACAAGATATACACAAGAGCAGCAAACTAAATGTCAATCAAATCAAAGTATCCAATCCCAGGCTTAATTTGAGATGATTGACAGAGGTTCTAAGACCAGGTAAATTTGAAGGAGGTGCTTATTTCCTCCCCCTTTAAACTATGAATACCAAGCTCTCAATGATTCATATCTATTATAACTGTTACTGAATAAGCCGAAAAACTGAAATATACTGTTTTGACTTTTAGATAACTAAATCATTGCCAACTACTGTGTCTTATTAAATAAATAAAACAACTATCATTGACCTTGTATCCACTAAAGTCAAATACAGAGTAACTTGAATGTTATTCTCAAAAGAAAATAAATGACTAACAAAAACTAACTCATTAATAAAGTAATTTAGATCTACTCTGTAAAACTAGACTGAGATATTTTAAAAATTAAATATCACTTGTTATCACTACAAAAGGTCAACTCAAACCTTTTATATATCAAATTATATTATATAAAGAACTCAAAAATAAAAATAACTATTTACATAGGCATTCAAAAAAATAAAAATAAAATGCCTAGATACATACCTGGTCTCAAGGAGAGTAGATAACAGGGGGTTTGATTGTTCTACCCCACATTGACTGTCTAAGGGGTTCAGGACTAGGTAAATTAAAAACAGGAGGAACAGTCTCCACAACTTCCTCTTGATCATAAAAATCTACAGGAATATGATCTACAGGGGGTTCTAATGACTCGTCAAGGAAAGTAACTACTGGTGTCCAGTTTCTAGGAGGTAAAATACCTTCATAGGGTTCGAACTGATCTTCATGTACCACAATGAGAGGGCTCTTAGGGTCTCTTTGAACTTGATAAGTTACATCTGTGATCTTCTTGATAACCTTATATGGCCCTATCCATCCTATCCCTAACTTAACACCAGGGTGGATACCACCTCCAGACAAAGTCATTTTCTGTAAACTCTCTAGGTTTTAATCCCCTATCATAGTACTTCTTCTGTTTTGATGCTGCCTGCCTAAGATTTTCTGACACAAAATTGTAAGAATCAGATAAAACTATTCTTAACCACTCTACATATTCTACAGGGCAAGTGGGGATAGGTGAAGAAGGAGGATTCCCTAACATAAGATCAACTGGGCTCATAATTTCATGGCCAAACATGACTAAATTTGGTGAGCAACCCGAACTTTCTTGAATGGTTGACCTATATGCCATAAGAACAAATGGTATATTGTCATCCCAATTATCCCTATTTTTTATTTGCATAAGCTGACAACATTTGCAAAAGTGTCCTATTCATCCTCTCAACTAAACCATCTGACTGTGGCCTATATGGAGTAGTACGTGTCTTTTCAATGCCTAACTTCTCACATAAGATAAAAAAAAGTTCCGACTCGAACTCGCGACCTTGGTCTGAGTGAATCTGTTTAGGGACACCAAATCTACAGATGAATTCATTAACTATCTTATCTGCTACTGTCAAAGCTGTATGATTAGGTACTGGATAAGCTTCAGCCCACTTAGAAAAGTAAAATCACAGAGAACTATGATGTATTCATTACCATTACTTGTTCTGGGTAAAGGGCCTAAAATATCAACTCCTAACCTATCTAAAGGAGCACCTATAACTGAATGATGAAGAGATGACCTCCCAAGACCTGGACCAGCTTTTGCTCGGGCACAAACATCACACTCTCTACACCAACGTTTAATGTCTGAAGACATATCAGGCCAATATACCCTACGCTTGATGGATTTAATGGTACGTTCCCTACCTAAGTGACCAGCAGTTTTATTCTCGTGCAGTTCATGAAATATCTGAGACCTAATGTGTCTAGGAGCAATCAACAACAAAAACTCCTTATCATCTAATGACTTCCACTTATAATACAACATGTTGTCTTTGACTTCTAGAGATTCCCATAATCCCCAATAAGTTTTCAAGTCAGGAGAAGCATCCAAAACAACATGCCTAGGGGGTTTAACAATGGAACTTTCTTTTAACCTAATAAATTGCCTAATTGCCGGTTCTTCTTGTTGCCAAGTTCTCTACTGATCAACTGACCAAGTATCCAACCAGTTGGGTACTACATCACAACTATCCTCACCATTGTCATCAACAGAATTGTGGGACCCTGACTCCGCCGAGTTGAACCATTGGTCGGTTCTCACAGGAGCAACCTTAGCGGCCGAGGACAATAATATGCTGTCCATTTGCTTCGGTGCACCTGTTCCAACACCAGAATCCACACAATCCCCCAAATGACAATCAGGACAATCTTCACGCTTACAATAACTGGAAGGCCTTCTTGACAAACTATCAGCATTGCAATAAAATTTCCTTGGCCTATGTTGAATGGAAAAATCATAAGTCTCCAAAACTGAAAGCCATCTAGCCAAAATTCCTTCTGGATTCTTAAAGTTTTTCAACCACACAAGGGAAGCATGATCTGTTCTAACCGTGAAATGTCTACCCCAAAGGAAATGTATATACAAGCGAATGAAAGTAACTACTGCCAAAAACTCCTTATAAGTGGTACAATATCTGACTTGGGATTTATTCCTACTTGCATAAGCAATGACCTTTTCCTCGCCATTTTGTACTTGAGATAGAACAGCACCTAATCCTGTCAAGCTAGCGTCTGTATCTAAGATGAACTCTGAGGTACTATCAGGGTAAGCTAACACAGGAGCTGAACAAAGGAGTTCCTTAAGTTTCTCAAATGATTTCTGACAATCTGAAGTCCAACAAAATTTCTTCCGTTTTCTTGTCAAATATGTTAAAGGGGCTGCAAAGGTGGAAAACTCAGGAATAAACCTCCTATAATATCCTGCTAACCCTAAGAAGCTTTTAACCTCTGTGACATTACTAGGAACAGGCCATTTCTTAACTTTGTCAATTTTACTAGGATCACACTGAATTCCTTTATCAGACACCACATGACCTAAAAATGACACATCTTTCTGAAATAGTACACACTTTGAGGGTTTTAAGGTCAAATTTGCTGACCTGATTCTATCGAACACTAGCTTAAGATTTTTCAAAGCTTGGTCAAAACTACTTCCAAACACAATGATGTCATCTAAATGACATAAACATTTCTCCCATCTGAGACCTCTAAGAACTAACTCAATTAACCTCTCATAACAACTAGGGGCATTGCACATGCCAAAGGGCATTACTTTAAACTGGAATAAGCCCATATGAGTTGAGAAAGCTGTTTTAGGTTTACCCTTATCTGACATTTCCATCTGCCAATACCCAGAAACTAAATCTAATGTACTGAACCAGGAAGCTCCAGCTAAAAAATCAAGTGACTCATCTATGCGGGGCAAAGGATAAGCGTCTTTCTAAGTAACTGAGTTAAGTTGTCTATAGTCTACGCAAAATCTCCAAGAACCATCTTTCTTAGCAACTAACAACAAGGGAGCTGACCAAGGACTATCACTAGGTTCTATAACATCGTTATCAAGCATCTTTGAAATCTCCTTCTCTACAATTTCTCTCTGAGCATAAGGCAGCCTACGAGGTGGGATTTTAATAGGCTTAGATTCACCAGTATCTATACTATGTTTCACAACATTTGTTCTCCCAAATCTATCATCAGGTCCAACAAAAATATCCTGATGATGTATCAGTAATTCTAACAACTGAGATTTCTCTTTTTCAGATAACCTCTCACAAGGCCTATGGAACAATGATTGCAAATGTTTAGGAAGTTCTACAGAAACTTGATCACTCAAAGACTTGTCAGACTCTACAATGTCAACTTGCTGTACAGAAGCCACTGTTGTGTGTTTATTATCCTAACAGCCTTGTCTGAAATATTTACAAGAGAAAATAAAATCTTGTCAGGATTCACTAGAGTTCCAGCAACTAACAGACCCTTTTGATTTAAAAACTTGAACGGCTCAAACAAATTATTTACAGAAGCGTCCAAATCACCTACAACATACCTGGTACAAAAACTTCACAATCAGGTGGAATAACTACCGTATAAGTAGAAATTTTAGCGAGGATTTAATTTTGGCATTATTAGCGAGGGTGTTGAGATCGCTAAAATTGAATATCGCTAAGAATTCATTCCGCATCCATAAGAGTTATCTTTCTTTGCATATTGATTAAGAAAGCTCGTAAAGAAGGATAACTCCATAACACTTTACATCATTAAAGAGAGTTATTTTCCTTACCTAATTCTTGACAAGTACGTGAGCTTTGTTCACAAGATAATTAAAGTATTGAAAACTTTGTCCCTGTCTTGTTATTTGATTCTGAACTCTGGAAGTGGTTAACTGTCGTTCCTGTTTGATTGTGGTTAAGCGTTTGTTTCTAAAATGTCGATTTTGAGATTTTTGAAAAAAAAGACGATTTGCCGGTGAGTGGCGAATTTGATCAA
Source organism: Saccostrea cuccullata (assembly GCF_032062105.1). Lineage (NCBI taxonomy): Eukaryota > Metazoa > Mollusca > Bivalvia > Ostreida > Ostreidae > Saccostrea > Saccostrea cuccullata. Next base: position 42,858 of record NW_026934322.1, read on the forward strand.
GCAAAGGAACTTGTTAATGAAATTCTTGAGGATGCCGTACAAACACCGAAAAAACGACCGAAACGTGGGACTTACTCTACCTATTCTCCTTCAAAAAGATATGAAATTGGAAAATATGCTGCAGAATTCGGAAATTCTAAAGTTGTCGCCAAATTTTCGACCGAGGCAGAGAATAAATTGAGTGAAAGTTCAGTGAGAAATTTTAAAAAGTGTTACTTGGAAAACTTAGAAGCCAGGAAACGAAAGCGCTTTGAGAGTGGAGATATTGAATCTTGTCGTGATGAGGAAGTTGAAGTTTTAGAACTTACCCCCAAAAAACGAGGAAGAAAATTATTGTTAGGCGATGAACTGGACGACAAAGTTCAAAAAATGATTACTGGATTAAGAAATTCAGGTGCAGTTGTAAACACATCCATTGTGAGGGCTTCCGCCAAGGGTATCGTCTTGTCAAAGGACAGGAGTTTGTTGTACGAGAATGGGGGCCACATAGATTTATCTAAAAGTTGGGCAAAATCGCTGCTATTTAGAATGGGCATGGTCAAAAGAAAAGGGACAACGTCAAAGAAAATCCATAACGTTGCTTATGAAGAAGAAAAAAATAAGTTTCTTACACGAATCCAAGCAAAAGTGGAGGCCTACAAAATCCCAGCGGAACTTATACTAAACTGGGATCAAACAGGTGTGAATATTGTTCCCGTAGGGGGGTGGACAATGGCACGTGAGGGCTCTCATCGTGTGGAGATAAAAGGAATTGATGACAAGCGGCAAATTACAGGTATGTTTATTTACATAATTAATCGCTTGGGTGTTGATAGTACATTTTGCTCTAAAATGAATTAAATACCGGTAATTAGATTGTGTGTCTTTTAAAGCATTTATCAGCTGATTGGCATAATTTTTTTTTTCAAAATTTACATGTAAACGAATCAACAAAATTAAAAGAAAACAATCATTTATTTATAAATATATCTATCGAATATTATTGCTAAATTGATTTTAAAAAAAAATATATATTTGATTTTTTTAAGCTACATTTGCTGGAACCTTATCGGGATTTTTTCTACCCATGCAACTCATCTACGGGGGGAAAACCTATCAATGCCACCCAAAATTCACCTTTCCGAAAACTTTCCATATCACTCATTCAGAAAATCATTGGGCGAATGAAGAAACCATGAAAGATTACATCTCAGAGATTGTCGTTCCATATATCAATAATATAAGAGACGAAGGCGATTTTCCTGTTACACAGCAAGCACTTGTTATTTTCGACTGCTTCCGGGGACAAATAACAGAACTCTTTCTCGAACTTTTGAAGAAACACCGCATTCAGTACGTAACTGTTCCCCCCAACTGCACGGACAAGCTCCAGCCAATGGACCTGAGCGTAAATAAATGGCTAAAGATTTTTTAAAGAAGGAATTTCACGAGTGGTATGCGGGGGAGGTAGCTGCCAGTATTTCTGATGAGAACGACTGTGTAAACGTGGATTTAAGCCTTAGCAAAATGAAGCCATTAAGCGCGAGATGGCTTGTGAAACTTTACGATTATTTATGCAGCAAACCAGACATCATTAAAAACGGATTTAAGGAGATTGGAATTGATGATGTTTGTAAATAAATTAGTGCTAACGGGACTGGGACACATGCCTATAATGTTTGAATTTTCTGTTCAATTGATATTGCAGTGATTCGCTATCGGTAAATACTGATGTATAACACTGAATAAATAAACATAATATTAATTCATATATTTCTCCTTGGGATGTTGTTTATATCTTGAAAATAAAAAATCGTAACGATGTATGTCTGTACTAACGATAACAATAAATTTCGAGAATTTTTTTTTTTTTTTGAAATCAATAAATCGCTAAATTTACATCTCGCTAAAATTAAATCCCGAATTTTAGGAAGAAATCGCTAAATTTGCGACTCGCTAAAAATTCCACTTATACGGTAAGTTCTTTGCTACCTTTACTCTAGCACAAATAGGAGTTGTCTCCCTCTCTAACTGAATATGCTGACCACCTATCAACAAGAGACACCTAGAAACTTGAATTGTCACATCATTGTTCTCCAAGAAATCCATCCCAAGGATTCCACACAAGTCTCCTAACTCAGTAACAATAAACTCATGACAAAACAAATTATCTCTTATCCTAAACTCTAAGTCAACTTTCCCTAAAACTTTCATAGCACTACCATCTGCTGCGGTTAATGACAAAACACAAGGTTTCAAAGGGGGTCTATTCTCAAAAGTCATAAGAACATCTTTGTGTATCAAACAAGCCTGAGAACCAGTGTCGACTAAAAACTTATTTACATGTTCTCCTACAGTACAGCCAACACTTAAACGTGACTTCTGAAGCAAACTAACTCTTAACTTCTGAGTAGCCCTACTATCAACAGAATTTTTGGTCACACTGTGGGCTTCGAATGCAACCCTGGGAAGTTTTCCTTATCCCTAACTGGTAGTGTGTGAGAAAGGGGTGTCTTATCTTTCTCTACCCTATCACTAGTGTTTTGTGTATGACAGTATCTGGCTGTGTGTCCTAACTGATGGCATTTGTAACACTCTAAGACTTTCCCTGTTTGTGTTTTACCACCCCGATAACTTTTGGCCATTTTGTTAACGCATTTCTCTAAAGTTTGAACTAAACTTGACAACTCATCAGGGGTCTTTACAGGTGTAGTTTCATTATCTGTCCTAACACTATTTACACTTGGCTTAATGATGGAGAGTTGTGGCCCCTTAACTGCCTCAAATTCTGTTGCTAATGAAATGGCACTCTCTAAAGTCTTAGGATGATGTAAAATGACATGAGATCAAATTTCAAAATTCCCAATTCCACTCATAAACTGCTCTAAAACAACTATCTCCCTATCAGAATACAGTCAGCCATATCTGGAAAAGCTAAGTTTCCTAACCTCCTAAGTGCAAAACCCTAATCTGAAGGGCTTTCATTCTGTTTTCTAAGACGCGATCTAAAATCTACCCTATGTGCAACTACAAGTTCTTTCGGACAAAACCTACTAGATAATATGGATGTTAAGTTGTCATAATCTTTTCTTTTTTCTTGAGATAGGTCACCTAGAATTTTCTGTGCCTCCCCCCTTAATGACATAACTAACTGCTGTGACTTTTCTTCATGAGACCAATTGTTCCAATTAGACACTTGCTCGAAATGAACTAAGTAATCCTACCATGCTACATTTCTACCATCAAACTTGTCTGGTTCTTTTTCTTTACGTTTAGGTCTACCATGATTTACAGGGGTACTGGGCAGTGTAGACATATTTGTCTGTGACCTACTGAGATTCTCACTTCTGTCTCTCTGTGCAAAGTTTATTTGTGCAGGTGAAGTACTCAAACTCTGTTTCTCTCACTCTATCTAAGGGTGTCACTGTCTCTCTTACAACTTTATTCTGACTTGCTTGCCTGTCCCTATCATTACCTTCAGCAAATGACACACGACGTTTGCGTCGAAGAGTTTCCCCAATCTCATGCTTACATTTCTCAAAGTCTGTAGTGAGGTCCTGCAACAGTTGTTCTAAATCTGAAACCTGTACACTAAGGCTAGTATCTAGCTTACTCTCATGCATCCCAATCTCACTCACAGGAGAGGACAAAGAGGGCTGATTGACTCTTCTCATAAGCTTACATCTAGCACCTTGACTTGAACTTAACCTATCAACTCTAGGGGTTGATGTAGCTCTTCCTACACTATCAGAATCTGAATCTAGCGAAGCCATGGTTTATATTCAGAAATCCTGGTCACGGCACCAAAAATTATGTAACCGGAAGTAGAACTCTTTAGTGTATAAATTACCAAAGTTACTAGCCAACTTGGCTTAAAGGAGTAAACTATCTCCAGTTATCAATGATCAACCCAGGTAAGGGGATTTCTGAACTATGGTCAACGCTAAATGAAAACACAGTTGTAAGTTTTATCAATTTAATAAAGTGAGAATTAACCGTTGTAAATGATAACAAATAATAAATAATGATCAAAATTTAACAAACGGAAAAGTCTTTGAAAATTGCACTGGATTAATAAAGCTTTATGAAAAAAGTAATTTAATTTGGCAAATGATTCACAATAATCTCAATGAATACTCTCAATAAATAAAAATAATTGAAAAAAAAATGAAATGGAAAAATGGGAGGAATGTGGCAAAACTATGAAAGATACTCTATGTCCCTACTGGGCTTCCATACTTATGAAAATGGTAAAAAAAATCGTAAAAAAATCAATGAGATGACAAAAATCTTAAGGGAATGAGCTACTTCACCCAATATGACTACTATCAACACTCTAGAGTTGAACTGAAAATATCAATACTAATTTAGGCTCTAAAAATAACTGACCCAGAAAATAAACAACACCCAAAAATAAATAATAAATAGTGGTTCTAGAAAATAGACCTGTTATCTACATATCCCTAGACCAGGCTGGACTTGGAAAGGGGAAACTAAATTTACTTTAAATACCCTACATCCTAACTGTTTCCTAACATGTGAAAAACGTGAAACTAAATCTAAGCCAAAACCTAGAAAACTGTTAAACCATGAAGTTTTCTTAACCCGCTAAGTATCTAATCAAATAGTGCTCATAAACCATGAGGTTTTCTTAGCACAGAAAAGAGGAACTAACCATGAGGTTGTGTTCCCCAACCGAAGTGAAGAAAACTGCACGAACACGGGTTTAAATACCCTAGCTAGGCCCAAAATAAAAGCCAATAACCATCAAAGATCCTAAAGCTAAATTAACCAATCAGAACGCAGCTATCAAAAGTACTTCGGAAAGACTGCCAACATGGATGACACTTCCTGTTTAAAAAGTAAAACCTGTGGAATGTCAACTCATGTCCTAACTTATAAAAGACTAATACTAAAGGGGTTTTACGTAAGTAACAACTGAAAACATAAGGTAAATAGAATTATCAGACTGAAATATCAGCAAATACTTGTAAAATATTATTTACGAAAAGATGGCTATGAAATAAAAATCTAAACCACTACAGTTGTTTACATTCCCAAAGTCTTCCGGTGATCGTTCACGGTTAGATCGTACGCCGTGTTCCTTGAAGTTTACAATGTAAATATGTGTTTAGAGAAAAGAATATTTTATTTCCTATTGAAACTTTATAAATATTTATTTTGTAAACATTTTATATCGTAATTCGTTTTTGTAATTTATTCTGAAATATGAATGAACCTTTGCTCGAATCTGATTGGCTGTAGGATACAGGATAGGATAGGATAGGATAGGATTGGATTAACTTCTATATGTTTCTATCGTGAATCCTCAATCCTGAATCCTATCCGATCCCATCCCATGTCAACTTGTGGGATAGCAGCACTGTAACACCAGAGTCAACTACACAGATGCCATTATGCGCGATGTCCTCACACGAGGCGTTGTCGACCCTGACATTCAGTTAGACTTAATTGGCGACAAGAATCAAAATATGACTTTGGAGGAAGTATTTCAATTCGTTGAAGCGAAAGAAGCAGGGAAAAGATCAGCCTCAAGGCTTCTACATTCTCATTTAGTTGAGGCAGCCAGCTCCTACAAAAGGTCCAAGCAAGTGCCGAGCAAAGAAAATCAAGACCCGTGTTCTTATTGTGGGAAACGTGGCCATGGCAAGAAAAGTGTGGCACAACTGCGTAAGACTCAGTGTCCTGCATATGGCCACATGTGTGAACTTTGTCATCGACATCACCATTTCGAGAGTGTCTGTCGTAGCAAGGACAATCCAAAACGCCAAACCCAGTCTAGGCAACACTACTATGACAAAGAAAGTGCTGTTTTTAACATGTTGTGTACACTGTACTCCCCTCAACCTCAGCATGACAACCTAAACACCGTTCAACCCATCCATATGAAGGGACAACGGCTAAGTATTCCTCTAGATCATCACATCTATGACAGCATGACAGACACATGGTTTCGCAGAAACTCAAAGCCTCAGCCATTTGTGAACATTACTGTGCGAGCTCTTCCAAAAGATTACTCAGCCTTTGGAGTTGACCTGTCAACACCGTCAGCGCCCACCATTATCCCCGCTATGGCTGACACCGGATGTCAGAGCTGCCTTGCCGGTCTTAGAGTGATTCATTGCATAGTACTTTCTGAATCTGACCTTATCCCTGTGACAATGCGCATGCACACAGCTAACAATGATGGCATCAAGATACTTGGAGCCTCATTACTACGGTTCTCATGTGGTAGAGTGGTGGAAACGAGGCAGATGACATATGTTACAGACTCCTCGGACAAACTGTTCCTGAACAGAGAGGCATGCGTACAGCTAGGTATCATCAGCGATAGGTTTCCAGAGGTACAGCCTTCACAAACCGGTACCGCAGCTGTCCATGAAGAGAACACTGCACCATGTGGATGTCCTAAACGCCAATCTCCACCTCCGCCACCAAGTGTTTTGCCATTTTCACCTACAGAGGAAAACCGCTCAAAATAACAGGAGTATTTTTTGATTTATATAGATCCAGCACGTTCAACACATGTGAACATCAGCCTCTGCCTCTAGTGGATGGCCCACCTATGAAGCTTATGGTGGATCCAAATGCTGAACCAGTGGTCTACCACACACCGGTACCTGTTCCAATACACTGGCGAGGAGCAGTAAAAGAAGGCCTTGATCAAGATGTACGGTTGGGCGTGCTAGAACCAGTCCACATTGGAGAACCCGTCACATGGTGCCATCGGATGGTCATATTCGCTAAGAAAAATGGAAAGCCCAGACGAACGGTTGACTTCCAGGCTCTCAATGCACATGCCACACGTGAGACACATCACACACCGTCCCCAATCCCCCAAGTGCGATCAGTTCCTAATTGTCCTGTCGGAGATACCTGCAAGCTATCAAAGACTTTCCCACACGAAAAGACATCACGGATGTGCGTTCATGGTTTGGCCTTGTGAATCAGGTTTCATACGCCTTCAGTATGGCTAAGCGCATGTTACCATTTCGGGATCTCTTGAAGCCAGGAACTGCTTTCCAGTGGAATGAACACCTTCAGACATTATTTGAGGAGTCAAAAGTACAGATTGTAAGAGAAATTGAAGACGGTGTTCGTATCTTTGACCCTGACAGACCCACATGTTTGACAACTGGCAGGTCCAAATCAGGTATCGGGTTCTGGCACCTTCAGAAACACTGTACATGTGAGAAGGCAGAACCTTTTTTCTGTCCATCCGAATGGAAGATCACACTTGTCGGCAGCAGATTTACTCATCCATTGGAGTCTCGCTATGCACCTATTGAGGGTGAGGCACTAGCAGTTGCAGATTCCCTGGACAAGGCCAGATATTTCATATTAGGATGCAAGGACCTAACCATTGCAGTTGACCATAAACCACTTCTCAAGATCTTCGGTGACCGATCTCTTGAAGACATTTCAAACAATCGTCTGAGAAACTTAAAGGAGAAAACACTCCGATACAGATTCTGTATGGTCCATATCCCTGGTGTCAAACATCGTGCTACAGACTGTCTTTCACGCCATCCTATTAGGGATGCGGAGAAATTTATCTTGCCTTATGATGTTGCGCAAGAAACCAATCACAGACTTTTAGAGAACCTTCATCTGGAAAATTCAAATACTGAATACATCTGCAGTGCCAGAGATGAAATCATGAGATCATCTGCTGTTGCATCCCTGAACGCCCTTGGCCTGAAGTCGGTAACATGGGACAGAGTTCGTGTAGCTACAGCCAGTGACCAAGATTTGCTACTACTGTGTGAGATCATTGAAGGTGGAATGCCACGGTACCGTCATGAAGTACCAGAATCTCTACGACAGTATTTCCAGTACCGTGAAGGCTTGTCAACCACTGATGGGGTTATTTTGTACAAGGACCGTATAGTTATCCTGCAATCACTAAGGAAGGAAGTCCTAGATGCATTACATTCAGGCCATCAAGGAGTAACATCCAAGATAGCTAGAGCTGAGACATCTGTATTTTGGCCAGGGATAACGCCGGACATAAATGCTCTTCGTGCAAACTGCCAACAATGCAACCGCAATGCACCGTCCAACCCGAGTGCTCCACCAGTTCCACAAATGAGCCCAGAGTATCCCTTCCAGTGCATCTGTACTGATTACTTTACTTACTGTTGTGAGATGTGTATTGTTTCATTATGTATATAATTAGTAACATTAAGTTTCTTGAACGTTCCAGAGTGGTCAACATGTTCGGTCATTTTATCTAGAACATTCTTAAATTTTGTGTATGTCCAGATTGTTCCAGTAATATCATGATTTAATAATTTCTAGAATATTCTAGGTTTATGATACTGTATAAATACCCTGTCAATTCAATGCATAGATATACATTGTCGTATAAGCATCATCAAGGTATTATTGGGATATATTTTCACTGGGACATTGTGTGCAGCAACGGACACTCTGATGTATGTATTTTTAGATTCTTGCTAAGTTTGTACTTTATGTTTGATATATTTTTATATATTACTGTAAATAAATTATTGTTAAGTTTAAATTGTGTTATTGATCTTTGCTGGCATTTCGAGTAATTCTGACCCATAACAGAATTGGGGGCTCGTCCGGGATAAAGAATTTTTGCACTTTTAGCAGTTTTTTGTCATGATTTTGCTCATTAATTTTTTGTTAAATTAAATTATAAGCCAGCAGAAATCAACATGGTGTTTTCGGTCACAGACTTTCTTAGTTCACCAAGTGTTCAGGTTTTTGACACGTTAAAAAAGGATGACTTGATCGCATTAGGTTTGCATTTTGGGTAAGATGTTAAATCCTCTCAGAGAAAGCAAGACATTAGAATTAAGGTTGCAAACAAACAAGTAGAAGAAAACATCTTTGAAAAATACGATCTTCCAGAATATACAGTTAAATCAGAGTTAGGCTCTTATAAAATGACAGAATATCAGTTTAAATTAGAGTTAGAGAAAATGCGATTTGAAAGAGAAGAGCGAGAAAGAGAAAGAGAAGAACGAGAGCGTGAACGGAAATTTGAATTAGACAAATTAGAAAGACAAGAGCACTTTGAGTTAGAGAAATTAAGATTACAGCAGAAACCAGAACCCTCATTTGTCAAGAATGAATTTGATGCAGCAAAAAAAATCAGACTAGTTCCAAAATTTCAAGAAAAATCTGTAGACAAATATTTTCCCCAATTCGAAAAAGTCGCAAAGAATCTTAAATGGCCACAACATGTTTGGTCAACAATGTTACAAAGTGTACTGGTTGGCAAAGCAGCTGAGGTATACTCTGCACTAGGGGTAGTTGAGAGTTCAGACTATGAAAAGGTCAAAGCAGCAATATTAAAAGCATATGAATTAGTACCTGAAGCGTATAGACAAAAGTTCAGAAAGTATAGGAAGTTTGATAATCAAACATTTGTTTAATTTTCACGAGAGAAAGAAGATTTATTTGATCACTGGTTTAGATCTAAGAAAATTGATAAAACCTTTGCTAATTTGCGCCAAGTCATCCTGGTAGAAGAGTTTAAGGAATGTGTTTCTCAAGATTTGAAAACACATTTAGAAGATAAGAATGTGAAAACTCTTGAAGAGGCAGCAGTCATATCTGATACTTATGCTCTGTCTCATAAAAAGAATTTTGTATCAAGATCTCAGACTAGCAGTAATTCTACCAATTGAGACACATATAAAAAGATTGGTTCCGGGTCTCAGTCTTCCACAAGTCTCCAGTTTCCATCACAAGGTGGTTTTAAGTCCGGTCCAGGACGTGTTGAAGGATCGTCTGGAATAGGGTCGCTTCCTACTTGGAGTTATTGTAAGAAAAAGGGTCATCTGATCAGTGAATGCTTTAAACTTAAGAGAAAAAATGATTTTGATAAAACTCAACCACATGCTTGTGCGGCAGTTAGAGGTGATAGAGAAGCCTTAGTTTCGATTTGTTCTGACACTCCTGATGTCCAGGGTTCACAGTCCAGTTTCTATTGATTCTATGGAGGATTATATTTGTTTCACTCGGTGATTCTAGCGAAATAAAAGCTGTCCAGATTTTGAGAGATATTGGTGCTGCACAGACGTTATTGTTAGAGGGCGTGCTTCCTTTGTCTGAGCAGACTTCTACTGGTGGGTCAGTTTTATTACAGGGTGTGGAGCTAGGCGTCATTGATGTTCCCCTGCATAGAATTAGTTTGAAGTCAGATTTAGTAACTGGACCTGTTATCGTAGGTTTTCGACCTACTCTTCCCGTTCCAGGCATTTCTTTGTTGTTAGGCAACGATCTAGCTGGTGGAAAAGTTGGACCAGATCCTATAGTTTGTGAGAAGATCACTCCAGGTGTCATGTATAATGATTAAGATGATGACATTTATCCAGCCTGTGCTGTTACTAGAGCGATGGCCAGAAGACGAGAAATGGAGGCAGACCATACTCAAGCCTTTGACGAGACGAATTCGAATTCCTCTGTTGATATTGATTTGAATGACACTTTCTTATCTGACCTTGATGGCACTAAAACAAACATGGAACCACACAATATCAAGAAGCAAGAGAAGAAAGAACTGTTACCGAAATTTGGTGGTGAGGATGATGAGTTACAACCATTAGTTAGCCAAGGCAAGGACATCCTCAGCCGAGAACGTTTACTCTCTGAACAACATAAAGACCCAGATATCATTCAACTTAGTAAGAGGGCACTTCCACCAGAAGAGGCTACTAAAGTTGGAGAATGCTTCTATATGAAAGATGGCATCCTTATGCGAAAATGGCGACCACCTGACACTTCTCCAGATGAAGTGTGGCGTGTTGTTCACCAGATAGTGGTCCCAGCTGCTTATCGTCGAGGTGTCATGAGTTTAGCTCACGATACACCTATGGCAGGTCATTTAGGTGTCAATAAGACTTATAACAGGATTTTGAGTCATTTTTATTGGCCTAAGCTTAGAAAGGATGTTTCGAAGTTTTGCAAGTCATGCCATGTCTGTCAGATGGTAGGTAAACCAAATCAGAAGATACCATCTGCTCCTCTCCAACCCATTCCAGCTTTTGAAGAACCGTTTAATCGAGTGTTGGTGGATTGTGTAGGACCTTTGCCTAGGACCAGATCTGGAAACCAGTATTTACATACCATTATGTGTACATCCACTCGATTTACTGAAGCCATACCTCTAAGGAATATAAAGGCAAAGAGCATAGTTAAGGCCCTAACCAAGTTTTTCAGTTTTGTAGGAGCACCCAAGGCAATTCAGTCGGATCAAGGCTCAAATTTTATGTCGGGGTTGTTTCAGCAAGTCATGCATGAGTTGGGTATAAGGCAATATAGATCAACTGCTTATCATCCTGAGTCCCAGGGAGCGCTAGAACGTTTTCATCAGACCTTAAAAACGATGCTGAAGACCTATTGTTACCAGTATGAAAAAGACTGGGACGAAGGGGTTCATTTGTGCTATTTGCTGCACGAGAAGCTGTCCAGGAGTCTCTTGGGTTCAGTCCTTTTGAATTGGTGTTCGGACATACAGTTAGAGGTCCTTTGAAATTGTTGAAGGAAAAGTGGCTGACTGAGACTAGTGATCTTAATCTTTTAGATTATGTGTCTGATTTCAAAGAAAAACTTTACAATGCTTATAAATTAGCACAAGAAAATTTGAAGAGTTCTCAGATGAAAATGAAAATGTGGTATGACAAAGATGCCAGAAATAGGGTGTTTAAACCAGGTGATAAGGTTCTTGTATTTTTACCTATTCCTGGTCATCCTTTACAGGCCAGATTTTATGGCCCTTATGAAATTGAAAGCAAGATCAGTGATGTAAACTATGTAGTTAAGACACCAGGTCGACGTAAAGAGAAACGGGTTTTTCACATTAACATGTTAAAAGAGTATTTTGAAAGGTGTGACCGAAATTCTGTAAAACCAGTTTCCACTTTAGCCAATGCTAAGACTGTTCAAAATTGTATTGAAAGTGATACGAGTGTAGAAATGAATGAGAAAGATTGTAATCAGAGTGTTCGTTTGAAAAACTCAGAAATTTTGGCTGATTTTGATGCCAAACTTGGGCATTTAAACATTCACCAAAAAGAACAAGTTAAAAACTTGATGAATGAGTATATTCAAATCTTCTCGGATGTTCCAAAGAAAACTGATGCAGCTTGTCATGATGTTATAGTTTGCGACGCTCTGCCTATCAAACAACATCCGTACCGTCTGAATCCAATAAAATTGCAGTACCTAAGAAGGGAAGTGCAGTACATGTTGGAAAATGACATTGTTGAATCTAGTAAAAGTGATTGGAGCTCACCGTGTATTCTTGTACCAAAACAGGACGGTTCTTACCGATTATGTACAGACTTTAGAAAGGTGAATTCTGTTACCAAAACTGATTCATATCAAATACCTAGAATCGATGACTGTATTGACAACATTGGAAATGCGAAATTTGTCAGTAAATTTGACCTGTTGAAAGGCTACTGGCAAGTACCGTTAACAGAAAGAGCAAAAGAAATATCTGCTTTTGCTACACCAGATGGACTTTACCAGTATAATGTTATGCCTTTTGGCATGAAAAACGCACCTGCTACATTCCAAAGGATGATTCAATCCCTTCTTCAAGACCTTGAGGGATGCGAGGCCTACATTGATGATGTCATCATATACAGCAACACATGGGACGAACATATCCGAATCATGCGTGCTTTATTTGACATTTTAGCTAAAGCAAATTTAACTGTGAACCTTGAAAAGAGTGAATTTTGTCATGCTTATGTAGAGTATTTAGGTCATAAAGTAAGTCAAGGTTATGTTACACCCATAACAGCTAAAGTGGAAGCTATTGCAAAGTTCCCGATTCCTACAAACAAGAAAGATTTAATGAGGTTTTTGGGCATGGCTGGGTTTTACAGAAAATTTTGTCCAAATTTTTCCTCAGTTGTTAGTCCACTTACAAATCTTTTGCAGAAGAGGGTTAACTTTGAATGGACAAAAGACTGTGAAAAATCCTTTCATAAAATCAAATCTGTCCTTATGAGCAACCCAGTTCTGACAACTCCAGATTTTTCTAAGCAATTTAAGCTTACTGTTGATGCTAGTGATGTTGGAATCGGGGCAGCTTTGTTTCAAGAACATAGTGATAATGTAGATAGAGTTGTTTCTTATTTTTCAAAGAAACTTACAAAATGTCAACAAAAGTATTCCACCATTGAAAAGGAATGCCTTGCTTTATTGTTAGCCTTACAGCATTTTGATGTTTATCTGAATAATACTTTGCATCCAATTCTTGTATATACTGATCACAACCCCCTGACATTTTTGCATAAATTGTCAAATAAGAATCAAAGACTGACTAGATGGAGTTTGTTGTTACAGGAATACAACATAACAATTAAGCATATCAAAGGCAAAGACAATGTTATTGCAGATGCCTTGTCAAGAGTGTCGTAAACATACTAGATTTTGTATTAATGTACCTATGTTTGATAATATAAGTTTTCATTGACATTCAAACTTTTTAAGGGGGGAGGTGTTGCGAGATGTGTATTGTTTCATTATGTATATAATTAGTAACATTAAGTTTCTTGAACGTTCCAGAGTGGTCAACATGTTCGGTCATTTTATCTAGAACATTCTTGAATTTTGTGTATGTCCAGATTGTTCCATTAATATCATGATTTAATAATTTCTAAAATATTCTAGATTTATGATATTGTATAAATACCCTGTCAATTCAATGCATAAATATACATTGTCGTATAAGCATCATTAAGGTATTATTGGGATATATTTTCACTGGGACATTGTGTGCAGCAACGGACACTCTGATGTATGTATTTTTAGATTCTTGCTAAGTTTGTACTTTATGTTTGATATATATTTATATATTACTGTAAATAAATTATTGTTAAGTTTAAATTGTGTTAATGGCATTTCGGGTAATTCTGACCCATAACACTGACAAAGGTAACCATTACCTGGTGGTTGTGGACCGCTACTCAAACTGGCCAATCGTAGACCAGTCAGCCGTTGGAGCTCAAGGACTGAAAACTTGTCTCAGACGCATCTTTGTCACATACCGGATACCTGACGAACTTGCATCTGACGGGGGACCAGAGCTCACAGCTACGACTACAAGGCAGTTCCTCAGAGACTGGGGTGTGCATCATAGATTATCCTCAGTAGCCTTCCCTCACAGTAACTGCAGAGCAGAGATTGGAGTCAAGACAGTCAAGCGCCTTCTAATGGACAATACTAGCTCTTCTGGTGACGTTGACACAGACGCTTTCAAGCGTGCTATGCTACAATACAGAAATACACCAGACAGAGACACGAAGCTCTCACCAGCCATATGCATATTTGGTTGACCAATAAGAGACTTCATCCCAATCCCACCTGGAAAATACAAGCCTCATCCAACATGACAAAGCACATCTCTTGCCCGTGAAGAGGCATTGCGGAACAGGCATATGCAATATGCAGAAAGACTCTCGGAACATACACACAGACTACCACCTCTTTCAGATGGAGACCATGTTCGCATGCAGAACCAAATTGGACCTTTCCCTCGCAAGTGGGATAAGACAGGAGGGAGTAGTCATTGAGGTTCGCCAGTTTGACCGGTATGTCGTGCGCATTGATGGCTCCAGACGTGTAACCTTACGGAACAGGAAATTTCTTCGCAAATATATTCCAGTTCAGTTGCCACCAAAGCGACTTACCATAGAAACTGATTCTAGTGCACATCCACCATTGTCTTCCCTGTTGAGGCCTGTCACATCTCCTGCTCTCACCATGGACACAACAGTGAAGCCTGGATCAACAACACCGATGAAAACAGTCACAATGCCGGAACAGTCACCCGTGCCTGCCACGGAACCCCCATCTGAGACACCTACTCCTATCAAGGTGCAAAAACCATGCCGTCAGCTCACATACACTGAGCCAAGCACCCAAGATGCCAGCTCTCCACCAGATGTTGCCAGAGAACAACCTTGTACAGAAGCAATAGTTGCTCCACCACCAACGATTGAGCCCACACCTACCCTGCCACGACGTACCAGCCGCGTCAGGCATGCTCCAGAATGGCAAAAAGACTTTGTTTGCGAATAAACTCACACACCATGAAATTTACAATCAGTTTATGAAGTCAATAAATGCAGACTTTCAACAGTGAATTCCAGCCCCTAATTGAAAAATCATTAGTCATTGATATTATCATGTGTTAAATATCAGTCTTTTTCATTCAGTTCCTTCATTTATAAACTAAATGGACACCTCCTACCAAAAGACTTAGGGGGAGATATAGGATAATGCTACAGTTTATTATAGTTTATCAGTAGTTTGGTACTACAGTATTATTATTGTTTTCTTTTATTTTCAGATCATGATCATTGTATGACACAGTTGATAAGGAATACTTATTAAAATTACAAATAGAAAGAACTTTTATTTACCCACTGTGTGTTCTTTTCTTACAGTGGCTGGAACGTTATTGTTGACAACGTACACGAACGATCACGTTACATGCACGATTCCGCACGATTAACGCACGATTAAACCTGATACACGAACGATCCTTCACGTTCAGGATTCTACACGTTACACGATCTTACACGATTGCTAACGCAATCGCACGATTCTTCACGCAAAATAGTTCAAATTATTTAGGAATCGATATCTCCAAAACGAAATACCGCTTTATATTGATTTTGGATTCAAATAATTATCAATAAATTTATTATATCATCGACTTCGAAAAAAAAAAAACGGATATGGGTATTTATGGTACTAAATACATGTAAGATTTTTTTTGCTATTTTAGATAATAAATAATTTTTTAGATAATTCTCCGACAAACGTAAACGGATTTTTTTGTTCTATCAGAAGATAGTAGTAGTTGGACCGTAAAATTTGATTGAATTAAATTTCATAATATGTAGAATTGGGGATACGATTGGGAGAAAAATGGCAGCATGGAATGACTTAACTTAAAAGTTATATCTATATGTTTTCATTACTTCAATATGTTTATGAACATAAAACACGACATTGCAAATTATTGTTTTACTTTAAAAATTAATTAAAAGTAAGCTACAGAGAAAAACACGGTTAAACAAAACCCCAAAAATCATTGCCGTGCATGTACATTTGCCGACTAAACATTTATGTCAGTTTTGAAAAATATTTATTTATTTTTAAAAACATTTCTTTTTGATTATTTGAAAAAAAAAATATCTTTCCATAATTAGCAGCAAACAAGAATGATCTTCAAAAAAATATAGTAAAACATATTAGTACGGTTTATCACAATAAGTCACGCTACTTGACGAGGACATAATATTGTACGACTTACTATATTGCTTGTTTACAAGCGATAGTTAGTTCGTTCCGCATTCTAATTATGTAAACTGCGCTTAATTCCTTTTATTTGGATTAAAAAATAAAATATAAACGAAATACTTGTTTCACAGATAACATTCCAATAAAAACTTACAAAACGAAATTTACACGTTTCTAAACGCACGTTCACCATGTTCACGCACAATTAAAACCGCAAACGATTGAGTTTGTTACACGCACGATCTTGCACGTTACACGAACGATCACGCACGATAAACGAACGATTCTACACGATTGGTTTGCCAACAATAACGTTCCAGCCACTGTAGGAAGATGCCCATCATTTGACACTGAAAGTTTTGAAATTCTGTAAATAATAAACTTGAAATAAATCATTTCATTAAGATTAGACAAAAACTAAAAATTTCTATAAAAAATATTTATGATATAAATACCCCCATCTGGATATTTGACATCTGCATTATAAGTGGTGATGTATTGAAATCTAAAATAAACTGTGGATGTAATGAGCCACCTTAATTGCAATTGACTTGACTTCCGTCAAAAATGCTGCGGCTGCCGAAATATCAAATGTATACTTTTTCATGGTCTCTTAAGGGTTTGCTTTTGTGTTAAATATGTTAATAAATACTTCTTGCTTTTTCATAAAACTTAACCCATGGCACCTTCTATTGTAAAGCTGTCGTGAAATATATTCAATTTTGTTGTCAATTGCAATGTCTTGCAGCAGCAATGTGCATATAACACTTGCAGGACTGCACAGCTGCAGGTCTAATAAAACAAAAACATGACATTTGTCGTATACCTACAGATAGTTGAACGTCATGGGTACAACTATTTGTTTTGTCCTTAGCAATTATATGCATCTTTTTTCTATAGTTGTATGTTTTTCACCACCTAGGCATGTCTACCATGCGAAATCGGTGGGCTGCCATTCTCATGATTCCGGAATTGAAAACAATCGAATATCTCTGTAATCTGTTGTCTCTAGTGCCCCAATTACACAAAACAATTGTAGAGAGATATCTCTTAAAACATGTTCATGTGTTGAAAGTATCGATCGACATATTTAATACTGTGTTT
>NW_026934323.1:0-60951 GCF_032062105.1 Saccostrea cuccullata
AAAATTCAAAGATTTGGTCATTTTTTTAATATCTTTATTTGGAGCACCCCTTCTAAAGGAGATTGAAATAGTCTAAAAATGGCTGCCTGCCCCATCATCATGACGGGTGTGTGGACTCGATCTCGCTGCACTGAAAATTCAAACACTACATCTTTGACGTCACTGATGTCAAAATGCAGAGTAAAAGAAACAAATGTGTGGATTGGGCAACTTCACAATATCTAAATGATGGCAACATCTTTAAAAATTTTATGAATAATAATTTCTAAAATTAAATGTAAAAAAAAAATCAATTTTAGACTTTAGAATAAAATTACACAAGAACTGTTGATTTTTGAAGCGTTTAACATGTATGTCATTACCGATTATGACGTAATATGTATTTTTAATCATGTGACATGTGCCCTGTCTCCCCCTAGGTGTTTTATTTGTAAATGATCCGGTGTATATCTTTAAATCACCAAAATGGATAATGTTAATATTAATTATGTTCCCCAAACGAAGTTGGGGAACATATTGTTTTTACTCTGTTTCTTATTATTATTATTAAGGTCTTCCGTCTTCACGGAAGACCTTATAGTGATTCTATTGTTTCTTATTAAGGTCTTCCGACTTCCTTCGGAAGACCTTATTGTTTTCCGTCGGTTTCCTATTATTATTATTAGGGTCTTCCGTCTTCAGCGGAAGACCCTTCTATTATTCTTCGGTTTCTTTTTTACCTTTATTATTATTATTTTTATTCTTTTTTCTTCTTACAAAATTTGTGCAGAAGATTTCTCGGAGATGGCTTGATCGATTTGCTTCAAATTTTCACAGTCGATGCGTTGTCATCTGAAGTTAATTCCGGCAAATCATTTTTTTGAAATTCACTTCCGGTCGGGAGTTATCGCCCTTTGATCGAAATTTAGAGGTCCTCCTTGTCTGTGATGGAACTCAAAAACGGCTCAAGCTAGAAAGCTGAAATTTTTAGTGATGATAGAGGACATGTTGCCATGTTGCAACATGGTCAGGATATTTTCCGGAAGTGCCTAGTATGGAAGCTCGGTAGGGGTCAAAATTTAGGACACGTTTTATCAGTGATTTTTTGAGACATTTTGTATCATATCTTTGAAAATATAAATATTTTGTTAAAACATACTGAACAACATTTGTACAAAATATCAAGATCTTTAATATGATATCAAGAAAAATGTGCTGACTCATCAAATTAAGGGCTGAAAGGGGCCAACAGTTTTTATTCAATAACTCTTTATTAGTCAATATTTTGTTATACATTACTGAAGCAAAGATGTTTATCTGAACCATCTACAACTATTTATTATGGTTTTTATGTCGTATGATACATAATTAGGGGCCACAAGGGGTCAGAATGCTAAATCTTTGATGCTTTATATCTCGAAAGGGAGAAATATTTTGATAAGCAATATTGAACAAAAATTGTTCAAAATAATGTTCTGAACAGTATGCAACCTTTCATGTTTTGCTAAACGTCCCCATTAAGGAGTTGAAGGGTTGGCCCCTAAATATTTCTTTTGCTAATAGCTCAAAAACAAAAAAGAATTTTTCGAATAGTTGTTGAACACAAAATGTTCAAAATCTTAAGATCTTTAAGATGAGATCCCGAAAAAGGGGCTGGGCACTCGAATTAGGGGCCAAGAGGGGCCAAAAGACTTCAATCGATAACTCTTTATCAGTTAATATTTTGTAATACATTACTGAAGCAAAGATGTTTATCTCAACCATCTACAACTATATATTATGGTTTTTATTTCGTATGGTACATAATTAGGGGCCACAAGGGGCCAGAATGCTAAATCTTTGATGCTTTATATCTCGAAAGGGAGAAATATTTTGATAAGCAATATTGAACAAAAGTTGTTCAAAATAATGTTCTGAACAGTATACAACCTTTCATTTTTTGCTAAACGTCCCCATTAAGGAGTTGAAGGGTTGGCCCCTAAATATTTCTTTTGCTAATAGCTCAAAAACGAAAAAGAATTTCTGAATAGTTGTTGAACACAAAATGTTTAAAATCTTAAGATCTTTAAGATGAGATCCAGAAACAGGGGCTGGGCACTCGAATTAGGGGCCAAGAGGGGCCAAAAGTCTTCAATCGATAACTCTTTATCAGTTAATATTTTGTAATACATTACTGAAGCAAAGATGTTTATCTCAACCATCTACAACTATATATTATGGTTTTTATTTCGTATGGTACATAATTAGGGGCCACAAGGGGCCAGAATGCTAAATCTTTGATGCTTTATATCTCGAAAGGGAGAAATATTTTGATAAGTAATATTGAACAAAAGTTGTTCAAAATAATGTTCTGAACAGTATGCAACCTTTCATTTTTTGCTAAACGTCCCCATTAAGGAGTTGAAGGGTTGGCCCCTAAATATGTCTTTTGCTAATAGCTCAAAAACGAAAAGAATTTCTGAACAGTTGTTGAACACAAAATGTTCAAAATCTTAAGATCTTTAAGATGATATGAATAAAAAGGGCTGATTCCTAAAATTAGGGGTCGTTAGGGGCAAAAGGCCGATTTTTTTAAGTCTTTAATGTGAAATGTCTTTTTACAGATTGTGGTAAATCATTATTTTAGAGTGAAAATCGCAATCAACATCTTATCTCATCTCATCAAGAATTAGACGGAAGACCCACTCGTTGCTCGCAACGAGATCGTATCTAGTTATTATTATTTTTTTCATTTTTATGGCGATATCTCAGCTGTGACTGAACGGATTACAAAGATTTTTACAGGAAAGATGCACCAGGTTAATATCTCCAGACGTGTTTTTCATTTTTTCAAAATTTTCTTCCGTTCGCGATTTTTGGGGAAATTTGTATTTTTTAAATGGATTTTTGTACACTACTTTTCTCGAAAACGGCTAAAGATATGACATTGAAACTTATGGACATGAAAGAACATCACATGTAGATGTGCCGAACGTCCTTCATTTTTTGTCGTTCCTACTTCCGGTCGCAAACGGAAGTGAATTCAAAAAGTCCAATTTTTCAACTTTTTTGTTTTTCAATATTTTTCTTTCGGATTTACAGAGTTTATAGAGCGTCTTCAAAGATATCTATATATGTTTTCATTTTATTCATGCGTGCGTTTATTGCAAAGATATGACCGAACCAAACTTTGTCTTACTGTCGGGGGTTCGAATCCCGCTCGGGGCGTTCCCCAAATTTTTTCTTTGTTTTTGTCTTTTTTCAGTTGCAAATTACTTTTCACTCTTTTATAACATGTGTGGAACATTTTGCCGATTTTTAAAAGCTATATTTGGAGATATTTTGTGAAATACCTGGAACAATCACGATCTGTGTTGTGAAACTACTGTAAATGAACGTAAACGAAAAAATACATTCTGAAATCTATTTCATGGGATGACGCAGCATAGAACTCTAAAGAAAAGTCGGTCGGAAGACCTACTTGTTGCCCTAGCAACAAGAACGCATCTAGTTCTTATTATTATTCTTTTTTTTTGACAAAATTTTGTGCAGGCGATTTCTCGAGAACTATTCAGCGGTTTTCAACGAAACTTTCACAGAATATGTGTTATAATATGAAGTTGTTACTTTTGAAGGAAAATTTGGAAAATACGATTCCGGTTCCAAGTTATGGACAATTTCCTGATTTTAAAATGCGATTTTGTCGCCCCTTTTTATCGAAAATGGCTGAGTATATGAACTGGAGACTAATTGGAGATGATAGATCATGACTTTGTGGTTTGCAGAATCGTCTTTTCGTGCGTCGTCAGTACTTTCGGTCGTTACGAATTGCAAATTTAAAAAATTCGTATTTTCTAACTTTTTTGTTTTTCAGTATTTTTCATTTATATTTGGTATGGTATAAGAAGCCCTCCGTATAATGCTTACTATATAATTTGTTTGAATGGTGACAAGTCTAAACTCTAGATATTAGCATTCAAAAATCTGAAGCGGGTCCAAAATGGCGGCTGTCTCTGTCAACGCCGACATTTCGCAATAGTGGTTTACGGAGGCAGTCGAGCGTTTGCTTGATCGAAAGTAACATAAGAATAAATGAAATGTAAAGGAATACTTGGATTGTCACGTCGTAGTTTCGTTGCAGTTCTGTGTCAAACTAACGTCTTCTATAATTGGTTTTGGCTTGTTTTCAAAGTAGAAAAACAAAAGACGATTGTGCACAATGTGCAAATGAAATTCGATACTTTATATCTTTTGTGCATCACGGAAAAACATATAAGTAATACTTTCTCAAAAAAGAATATCAATTAATATTGTCAGTATAAATCTTCATCAGTGTTTTTCCTATACACACTTGTGTCATATTAAACTATAAATAAGACAAAAATAAGAAAACGATTTTTTTAGAGATCGCTTCATGGAGTTTATTTTAGCATTCTTGTTTCAAAGATCTGATTCAAGTTATTGAGCATAAATGATTTCTGATTCCTTGACCATCAAAGGGCGAGCCATGTTTTCCAGCGAAACGTTTCAACCTTTTTCGATTAACTAATCGGGATAGTTAAGTTTGGGGATAAACAGGAAATTGAAGAAAAAAAATCATAACCGTTTCACCGCTTTAGTGTTACAAGCATATATACAATATGGACTTTTTAAAATGTGTTAAATATACTTTCTAAATCTGGAATCTTAGGCTATGAGAACGTTCTTTTTTTTAATTTCATTGAAGCTATCACACTATTTAATAGAATATTCCAAAGAAAAAGCGCGAAGATTAACTCGTGGCGTTTGGCGCTAAATTTTGAATAGTGACCTGCCTTTCATTATTTTAAGAGAGAGGCACTGCTTCGTAAATATGTACAAGTAGATTTAGTGTAGATGTCCCTATAGTGTAATATTTAGTGCGTTGAAATTTTGTGCTGGCGATTTGGGTTCAATCCCCTTGTGTGCAAATCGTTTTTTGCATTTTCAGCACGATTTTACGTTTTCTTTCCGGAATCGGACGGAAGACCTCTCGTTGCTCGCAACGAGTTTCATCTAGTTATTATTATTTTTCTTCCTGGGAAAATTTTGTACTTGAGTGATCTTGTAAACTACACATCTGACTAAGGTAAAATGTTTTTAGGGTTAGTAGACATGTTATGTAGATTTGCCGAACAAAGGTCATTTTGCGCGCACGTGCTTGCAAGAGCACGCACGTGCAACACTTGAAATGACCGATTCAATTGATATAGGCATAATTTTTCACATTTTTTATGAAATGCTTTGAAACTCATAATATAAGGATATATTTGTGGCATAGACAATATGACATGGTCAAAATAGCAAGATCTCACGCGCATGCACGTGTGCTTCGCTCTGATTGGCTGAAACTAAAGTCTCTATATCTTTCTTGTTTCTGGACGAAATCCTTTGAAATTTTGAACATAGCCATGAATAAAGATTTCCTACAACAGGATATATAGCAATTATCATGAAAACACGTGCATGCACGTGCGCTGCAATCTGATTGGCTGAAACTTTAAATAGCTATAACTCCCTTGATTTTCAACCAAACAGGATGGGATTTGGAACATAGATAGATATAATGAACTTCTACTAGAAGGTATGGTCACCATGCACATGCATACATGTGCGTGTACGTGCGCTGCAATCTGATTGGCTGAAACTTTAAATAGCTATAACTCCCTTGGTTTTCAACCAAACAGGATGGGATTTGGAACATAGATATATATAATGGACTTCTACAAGAAGGTATGGTCACTATGCATATGCGTACACGTGCGTGTACGTACGCTGCAATGTGATTGGCTGAAATTTTAAACAGGTATAACTCCCTTGGTTTTCAACCAAACGGGGTGGGATTTGGAACATAGACAGATGTAATGGACTTCTACAAGAAGGTATCGTCACCATGCTTATGTATGCACGTGCGAGCACGTAAAATGGGTAAAATCATAAATACACTTGAATGAGCTTTTTTTTTTATATACTTTTGGATTAAATATTTAAAATTTAGCATATTAAAATATAAAGATTGTGTAGACAATATGATATGTCATTACGCACATGCATTCACATGCGCAAGTGTGCAATGATAAAATTTGAATGAACATGGTACGCTTCTGGGTAAACGTTGTTAAAGTCTGAAATCCATAGAGTTTGTCTTATTTAATTATGCTTACAGGGAATATGACTATAAAAGGGAGTTGGGGAGCGTTTGGGGAACATCTGTAACGGTCCCCGTTACAATTAGCACTAGTTAAATGTGAAAAAAAAACATTCCCATTTTTATTTATCTTTTTGTTTTCTTTTTTTTTTCTTTTTTTGTATTTCATAGAATGAAATTAGGTCATTTTTGAGTAGCATATGCAATTATGTGTAGCATTGATACTTGTACCAAAATCACATGCATGATTGATTTTCTGCACAAAGGCATTAAAACCACATTTGTTGATACCACTTAATCTTACACACATGATTGGCCAAGTATCCATAAGCAAAACAAAACAAAAGAATAAATCATAATCCCCAGTTATTTCCACATTTTTTACAAAATAAGTATATTTTTTTAATAACTTGTTTATAAATTAAAAACTAATTCATTATTGATAGATGATAGAGATAACGAACAGTATTCAATATCAAAGTGTAAAAATTCACCAATAATAATAATATTACGAATTATATATTTCAATGGCATTTCACACAAAAATTAATTAAAAATCTTATTTCATTTTAAAGTTATTAAAACTCTAAATTTTTTGGCGGGTTTGATTGACACATCCTTGCACTTTCACAAATTTGAACCTTATTCTCAATCCTTTAGAAAAGTGGCAATTTTGTTGTGTATTAATGAGAAATATTAAATTTTTTATCCAGAAAAATAATTTTATTCAGAGTAGAAATGTTAGAAAGCAAAACTCCTTCACAAGTACCGTCATTCCGAACTAGGAGTTGCGAACAGAGCTTAGCAAATCGAGCACACTCGTGTTATGTTCACAGTTTTTGTAAACAGGGCAAGAGTTCTGTTATTGTTGATGTTAATAATTCACCGGGTGCGTTCAATCGTAACAACCTGCTTACCACAATTGCATGGAGTGACAATATATTGCGTGTTTGTTTTCGAACATGTCTACTCTGAATTTTCTGGATTATAGTATTAATATTTTTCATTTATACACAACGAGTTTGCCACTTTTCCTAAGAATTAAAAATAAAATTAATCTGTGAAAGTGCAAGGATGTGTCAATCAAACCCGTCAAAAAATTTGGAATTTTAATATCTTTTATATGAAATAAGATTATAAATTAATTTTTGTGTGATATGCTATTAGAATATATAAGTCGTAATATTATAGAGAAAATAATAACTTCAAAACTGTATCCAAGTACCTTTTCATAAATAATAAGGTTTTATATGAGGGTTGAATAGAAACTCTTTTTTAGCGTGGTACTTGTAAAATTGTAAAATATTTTGATTTTTCAATTAAAAAATATCATATCTAACAGTAAAGATTTTTTTTAATTGGTGACAATGCAAATTTTTAGAAAATAATTTACATTAAATAATAAAATATGCCTACATATAGAGTTTTTTCTCATTAACCTATATTTTTAGGGATAAAAATATTTTCCCTAGGTCCTATGTAACAACTTTATTTTTTAAACCGTCCTAAACTACAAATGTGTGAATAAACAGTCCTTAAAAATATCGATTAACTATAATAATCTCTATTTATTGTGACCAAGTAATTACATATTTTAATTCATATATTTATTTGGGCTAATGCCGTACTCACTTTTGTAAACTTATTCCTTATTCGATTATTTGAATTAAGTGAGTATAATTCTAACATTTTGTAAAGGCTTTTGTCAAACACTCTTTTGTAATCTTATTCCTGACTGTCGTATTTTTTTATCAACTCAGTCCGGTTGTGCAGTAGGTCTGGGTATAAATACTCATGTTTAATTGAAATTACTTGTCCCGCCAGCCAGTTTTCAAGGTCACAACTCCTCGAGGCCGTGTTGTTCGTAAAGGTATCTCTTGAAATACTTTTCTTTTTCATATCTTGTTATTTTTTCATAACTTATGTTATTTTTCATTCTATTTGAAGTTATAATTATATATATTCTTTTATAGGAATATGCCATTGCCGTTTATTGCTGTTTAATAAAAAATTTAACGTGACCTGGTTTTGTTTCTGCTCGATTACATTATTAAAAGATTGTAAGAAATCCCTGCTTTTTTTAACAGTTTAAACTCCTCTCTACTGCAAGTAAACAAAATCAGAATACACAAGGGGCGGAGCTATCATGTCACACATGAGTGAACAAAGCAGTCCCAGCGAGTCCTGGGACTGTTATGTCTGCTTTCTAGAGCAGTCACATTGCGGTTCCAGAGCAGTTCCACAGCAGTCTAAGAGAGTCCTTAAAGCAGTGCCAGGACTGCTTTCTGGGACTGCTTTAGTATCAGGTTCGGTCAGGTCTGTACTGCATTATTTTAGAACGTATGATCTGTTCTTTAAAAATAAAAATAACATGAACCTCCATTATAATTTGAATTTTTAAGACAAAACGAATTAATATTGTTAAATTCATATTCTGATTTTAATCAGGAAGTCATATATTAGAGTAATATGAAAATATATGTAATTCAAGGTTCATTTATTTAAAAAAAACAAAAACAAAATGCTAAATGAAATTTAGATGTTAAAAATGATAATTTAAATATAAGTTAAATTATCCCTTTTTAAAGAAATACTGATATACTAAACAGAAAATAAGCACATTTTTTTTTCATCTTCCTATACCCTTTGCATTCTTTAGATTTGAAAACTCAATTCCGGAGCGTATACGGTTGAATAAATATGACAGACATTTCTTTGAATTTACTAAATTTGCCAGACAATGTAATAGATTCTTTACTACAGATTGGCAGGGGTGTCTTCCTGAAGCATTATTGTTGCCTAGGGAAGTTAAATTGTTGTTTTCCCATTTTTTTTAAAAGATTTTATTTGTAGGTTTAACTGTTTCACTTTTGTTTTATTAATCTAAATAAAAGAGTTAAAGTAAGTCTAATAATAAAGTTTTTTAAATCACCAGCGTCCCTTACTAATGCAGCAAAGGAGATGGGTGAACATGACGAGAGATAAGCCCATAGTGCAACACACATGAATGTGAAAAATTAAATCTCAATTTCATCAAAATTTTCCTTAATATTTCATTTAACATTAAAGTATACTTTATGTAAAATCTCTACAACTTGCACAAATGTCATGAAAGTTGAAGTTATTTGCTTATGAAATATGATACACACACAAAAGAGGACAAAACGAGTCATTTTTTCACACTATAACACTATTTTTCGTTATGAGTGGGTCTTCTCTCCATTTTTTTGAAAGGTAATCCTCAAAGTTTGCATAAAAACATACATATTTTGGTTTCCAAAATTATGGAGGAATGACCCACTATACCTAAAAAAATATATGTTTCTGACATAACTTTCGTATCTTTTTGAGAAATAGTTGAAGTCCCCTAAGTCAATGGTCATATCACAAAAATTATTTAAATGCCACTCTTCATCAGGACTAATGTAGCGTAGTGGTTAGCGTGCTAGTCTCAATAGAGAATGCAACTCAGGATTTTTATTGCCAGGGTTCGAACCCAGTGGCTACCACATTTATTTTTCTTGATAGAAGAATAAATTTTAACGAAAAATTTATCCCAGAATTTTTATTTATCGTGATTTACAAAAATCAATGATGAGGATTTTACTCTAAATACTAAAATAACAATTTAAATATGATTTTTATATATCTGAAGCTTGTGGGTTTTTTGCACGCTAAGTTCACCTATCTCCTTAAAGTTTTCAACTGCACACGAGGTTAAAATCTCTCGGATGATTTGATAAATAAATGCTATAGGTATTAATTCGGAAAACGATATAAAGTATTGCCAAAGAAGTTGGTGAAACAGGAATATCAGTAGTCTCCATGAAAGTCCTCACTTTTTAAGTTCTATTACAGTTATTACCTCTCATTGTTTCCCATTACATCCTTACTACGGTGAATTATTGAGCGGCGAATTTGAAATCTTTTAAAACAACACAATTTTGCAAGCAGAGTTGTTTTATCATTTTAAAGTTAAATTATAAGGAATGACTCTAATTCTTGGGAATTTTTTTCGAGTATTACAATGTACGTGGTTTGGGTCAGTTTGCCCTTTTTCATAATCTGCTTCGTCGTTTCTTAATCAAAATTGATTTAACAAATAATAACATTCCCATCTGTAGTCTACATTTAACAAGCACTTCTGTACGTTATGTGGATATAATTCCAATCTTATTTTTATCTATTGATTCCCTGTGTTTTGATTGGACGAAAACACGTTTAAGATAAAGTTTACACATCGATACAAATTTTAATGATCGGAACTACTTCCTTGATTAAGCTACTGGGCTATCGTATAAACAATGAAAGCAGTTATGTTTGGTTTGTTCAAGAAACTTCGGATTTAATTTAAAATAAAACTTGCGATAAATAGGAGTGAACAGGAGTGAATTTAAAAAAAAATCCCTGACGTCATATTCTCGACGTTCATAATACGAAGCAAATCAGCTCAGTATGTATCGTTTTTACATAGAAAAGAAACGTACCTCAAACTCTTGTCTTATTAAAATCAAATTCATGTTATTACTTTCTGTATTCTTCCTCAATTTTTTAAGAAACCAGTGCAAATCAAAGGAGGTGTCGGTCTGCTACTTTCGCTCTCATCGTTGTTGTTAATGTAAACATGGTCATGGTCAAGGACGAATTAACTACTCTGAAGTAAACTCGTAATTACGATATTTGTTGACTTAAACAACATTCGATAAGTTTTATTAGTTTATTTATGAATTGTTTTGATAATTTAAGTTCATCTCTATCGAAAAACATCTCGATAAGGTTTCTTTGCGGTATAAAGTATTCTTACGCCATACAGAAATAATGGATTGTATGGAGGCCTCAAAGAGGAATAATTTAAATAATTTAAGATAAATTCATTATTGATATTTTAAGATTTAAACATTTCTTCTGAAAAAAAATTATCGATGCGTAAACTCTTGACATTATACAAACAAACTTAACATAATAGTGCCTCGCACTGTTAAGGCCTACAACGAAAAATCAGCGGAAAATAGACATGCAAAAAAGGGGAATATTTTTGAAACTGAATTTATTTTAGTTAAGCTGTTTTATCACCACAAAACTTAAATACTTATGGAAATAGCATAGTATAACCCACTCTGTACTGTATGAAGTTTAGTCCCATCGATGCACAGTCACGTGATGAATGTATAGTTCGTGTACTGAATGGAAGTCATTAACAAATTTTAATATCAAAAGAGCATACAAGAGCATGTTTTGGCACACAAATGTGCTGCTGCTTTGAATGGAACTCGCGTTTTAGTAGTTAAATTTTAAAGTAAATAGGCCAATGTCGAAATATGTTTTACTTTTACCAAATATTTTGTGTACTTATAAAATCAAGCCCTCGATTTAAAGAAATCAGCAGCACTTTTCAAGTAAAGAAAATGTCCTTTATCTAAACTCAAAAAAATGGTTAAGATCTATGCAGTGTATGCCCTTGCAAAAGTACTATATGTATTTTATGAGTTATCTCGATATAAAATATACCTAACCTGTACATAAAACACGACAAAACTAATCAAATACATACTCTTGATAGTTAATGAATAATTGCACTAAAAAGAATATACATTGGTATTAATCGACTACTTAAAACCTGTAAATAATATTCCGTTTTATTATGAAACGCATTTTTTATTGTTAAAAAATTCCTCAATCTGCCTCTCACTGCACATGAAATACGACATTTTTACCAAGATGAAGTCATATTTACAAGTTCATCGCGATCAGTGCTTTGTTTATAACCAGCTACATGGGAGTTAACTAACAATTTTTTTAATGCATTGACAAGCTTTATTATTGTTTATTATTAAAAGATGCTAATAAAGTTGCAAATTATTTCATTTTCAGGTATTATGAGAAATACATAAAAGTTATAATTTTGACACAGTAAACTTTTCCCGTATAAATTAGGTCCCTCCCCCTTTTCAAGTCTTAACAATGCTGCGGAGTTTACACATCGATAAATTTTTCAAAAAGAACGTTTAATCCTATAACAATTTCCTTGTCAACAAATACAATCATTAAGTTAAACGTACGCCAATTGACATTTCATACCACTTGTTAGACCATTAACTCCTTATATAGTTTTCAATTATCATGACAATGAGCACTCGACAAGAGATATTTTCTTCTCTATGACACTTTATCCCAATTTGTTTTATAGGGCAATGTTTGATTTACTCCTATTTTATATTGTATGAACTTCTGAGCTCGGTTACCGTTATTAATTCCATATAGATACAGTCAACACTGCATGCCAGTGAAGGGCTTAAATCTGAGGACCTATACTGGTAACTCAGGGCAATATCATATTCAGCAGTAAGGGCTTTTTATCGTGCTAATGCTTATCGGCCAGGTGACGAGATACCAGTATATTTCAGTATCTGCACACATATTTTTACTAACTTTATTTCCTTTACACTAAAAGCTTCTGATAATTTTTTTTCCTGAATTTAACATGAAGAACATTTAAAATGTTACACGCGATGTTGGTGACTTTTGACGATACGCTTTCATAGCGTTACGGAAGAAATTAACGTAATGCGTCTTATAGTTTAACTTTCTTGACTGGTACCCTATCGCTATCTCTTTGTACTTGAAATACGAGTTTAAAAGGTCATAGATTTTTTATAATTAAACTCATGAACATAATGGGCGCTTTGGATTTGTATATAAATGATAAATTTTGTTCATTTTTCGAAGCAATCTTAAAAGCATTTTCATGTATTACGTTGAAGCAGAACGAATTTTACCCGTCAAGAACGTCCACTGGACAAATATGTTGAACCTCTTAAATGTTGCGTAAAATATTAATTAATGGAGTAAATTTATCAATCTGATATTCAATCAAACCAAGTAGAGTAGCACATTAGGAACATTGATTTTTTTCTGTATTCGATGGGAAAAACAATATAATTCAACGACTCGAAAAAAAGTCATTGTCTTATTTTTGCACGTCATTTTAGACGCTGGACATTTCTGTTGAACTTGTAGTCCAGTTACTAGTTCCTAAGCATGCAGTTTGATATCAAAATGAATGAAATATTTCAAATCTAGGAGAAAAGCACATTATTTTGATATAATTGTTTCTATTTAAACTTTCTTGTAAATGAGAAAATTTATTGTTCATATTTTTATGCACGTTTTTTAATAAAAGCGTTACATATTTTTCATCTGTAAAAACTATAGCTTTCTATTTCTTGCCAACATTTAATGCAAAATCGTATATAAAGTCACAAACGACATGGATTGCTCTTGTTTTGTGAGGAAAATGAAAAATCTAGATTCAATTTTGAACGCTCTACACACGATAAATGCGCCATCCCTGCAAAAAAATGTAACGCGTTACACGCTTAAAATACATTTTATATGCGTTTTAAAATTCTACTTTTTGCAGAAAAATTATTTAAATGTTATTTTCTTACTAGAATCGGGAAGTTCTATTAAAAATCTATCCAGTCATACCAAATCCATCTATATTGCGAGTATGTTTTTAAAATCACCGATGAGTTTACTAGGTCGGATTCTAAAGTTGGAAAATAGCACCAACATCGCGCGTAACGTCTTAAACAAT
This sequence comes from Saccostrea cuccullata, assembly GCF_032062105.1. Lineage (NCBI taxonomy): Eukaryota > Metazoa > Mollusca > Bivalvia > Ostreida > Ostreidae > Saccostrea > Saccostrea cuccullata. The sequence goes on from NW_026934323.1 coordinate 13,722, forward strand.
AATATAGGTACATGTATATATATATATATATATATATATATATATATATATATATATATATATATATATATATATATATATATATATATATATATATATATATATATCACAGAGAGAGGGAGAGAGAGAGGGATCAGAAAAAATCTAAATTTCTTTTTTCAGACGCAATTTTATTAGATTAGTAAAAGTAAAGCAATTCTCAAAAACGAGAATTATTGTTCTTTATCAATATTGCCGTACGGCAAAAATTTTAATTGCGCAGACCATGTCTGTGCATGCTATAAATAGATCTGCCGTATGACAAGGTTTTTTTCTATTTAAGGCCTACATAAACTGATACTAACCGCGATAACAATATTCCAGATTAAAGTCCATCCAGAGGTAAGGCTTTTTTCTTTCAGGATTATTTATTATCTTTGTTATTCTCAAATATTTTAACTATAAAAGATTTTTTAGTGTTCATGTTTTATTTTTTATCCTGATATTAATGAGAATTTGGACAAAAGTTTGAATTGAATTTCCATCAAGAAAATTAAGAAAATCTAATGAAATGTGTCATCTATTTATCTTGATCGATCTACTTTCGTTTTGCACAAAGCTGTTCATAATGATTATTTTTTTTTAATAAATTGAATAAACCTGAGGCTTGTTCAGCAGAGTGAACGTTTACGAGTGCTAGGAGGAATTACGATTAGAAGTATAAGGAATTTTTGCCAGCGCTCGGGAACGTTCGCTCTGCTGAACAGGCCTCTGATTATTCACTATCGTAAAAAGCAGTCAAAAATGAATTAACAAATTTTTAATTTTTGAATGTCGTAGAAAACATTTATTAAAACTTTGGAGTATCAGATGTTTTCCAGCCTTTTTTAACAATTTTGATATTTTACGTGCAATTACGAAAACTGGGAATTTGTTGCAGAACAGATAATTTTTTCCTTGATTTAACATGAACATTTAAACAGTTATATAAGTAAATGTATAAGTAACGTTAACATGAGCATAAATGAAATATATGGAGAACACAAACAGTATCATAGCTCAAAGTCAATCAAACAATACAAAATTAGAGCAGAGCAAACCCAGATTCTAAAACATCAGAGGTGGTATCAGGTGCCATGGAGTAACGAACATACCATGGCCCCGTTACTGTCTCATCTATGTCATGATCGGAAAATCCCTGAAAAGTATTTCGACAATTTAGTTTGTATATAAGGGCCTAATTACATATCAAATACTTACTTTGAGATAAAGTATTCAATACAAAAATTACCTTTAAGTGAAGGTGAAGAAGTATTAATTATTATTGGAAATTTAAATATGTTCTCGATCCTGTTTATAACCCCACACCGTTTGCGAGATAACTGTTTTGATCCTCTTTGAGATAGCATGAACTAAGTTGACTCTCAAACTTAAGACATATAGTTACGAGAACTTTAAAGTAGCTTTGCAATTTTAGAATGTCTGATAACTTAGTTTGATGAACATGATGAGATTACGTTTTTAGTGATATTTTGAATAGTTCTACTTAAAAACATGCACTTATGAAATACTAAAATAATGAATTTTTTTTATTCAAAGTTGCGCTTTAAAAGAAACAAGTTATTAAAGGATGATCTGCGATACATGTATGCCCAACTTCCACTAAAAAGACAAAAAATTAAATGTTTAAGTTTCACTAATTTCGGCAAGCTCTTAAGGAGGCTGGGGGGTCAACGAATTAATCACAAATTAACCACAATATTTAACTTATATTTTAAGATATGGTATCTTAAGCTGTCAACTATCATTTGGCAAAGAAAAAATTCAAACATTGTAGTTTTAAAATTTGATCATTTTTGTATATCTTTATATGGAGCTCTTCTTTTAAAGGAGATCGAAATAGTCTAAAAATGGCTGCCACCCCCCAGCCTCGTTAAAAACTAATCTGAACCCTATTTTTTGCGTAAAATAGAAACGTAATTTTGAAGAATAGGATCTTTAATTGTAGTAGAGGTACCAGGTACGATACTTAAATCCAATTGCTAGTGAATATTAGCCCGCCCCACTGCTCGATGCACTTAAAATATGTGAGTGCAAGGAGGTACATTTTTTTTCTTTCCCTGGTCACCGTATTTTATCGAAATTCTCCTATATGCAAGAAGAGAGATATGTACCTAGTTACACTCATTTGTCAACAGATTGATTGAACGATTGATTGATTGTGTACTGTTTAACGTCCCTCTCCAGAATATTTCACTGAGATGGAGACGTCACCATTGGCGGTGAAGGGCTTCAAATTTAGGCCTGTGCTCGGCACTTACGGCCTTTGAGCAGGGAGGGATCTTTATCGTGCCACACCTGCTGTGACACGGGGCCTCGGTTTATACGGTCTCATCCGATAAACCGCCCCATTTAGTCGCCTTTTAGAACAAGCAAGGAGGAACTGAGAACCTATTCTGACCCGGATCCCCACGGGGATATAATGAACAAAAGTACAGTCAATGCCTATATTACCATATGAATTTATACTGCACTTCTTCTATAATGAACAGAAGAAGTACAGTATTGTTGTCTGACGTAAGAATAAATGCATATGGTAATATAGGCATTGAAGCGCTCTGATTTTTAAAACAACAAATCAGCTAAGTTGTGTTACTTGTAAATACTACAAATATACATGAAAATTTTAATGGTTGTGAAGATTTTCCCGTGTACACAACTGTATCGGTGAAAACAAACTTCATATGCATCGCTTGGTCCAAGAAATGATATGCACATCGTGTAAAACAAATCTGTTTTGTCATTCAGATACTGGAGAAGACAATTGTTCTCTTTCAGCAACTATGAGCGAAATATAACATAAGCAGCCTTATAAGACCTTAGCATAATTCATCGTAGCAAAAAGGACCCCAGAACATAGTTATGACCACTGGTCCTTTACCATAAAGTCAATTTAGTATCTGTGATTATTTTTCTATAGAATAGATATATATGAGAGAGAGAAGGGGGGGGTCAGAAAAAAATCTAAATTCCTTTTTAACGCAATTTTATTAGATTATTATTAATAGAGCGACAATTCTCGAAAAGTGAGTTTATCGTTCTTTATCAATATTGCTGTAGGACAAAGTTTTGATTACGCAGACCATGTCTGTGCATGGTACATGTATAAATATATCTGCCGTATGACAAGGTTTTTTTCTATTTAAGGCCTACATTAACTAATACTAACCGCGATAACAACATTCCAGATTAAGGCCCATCTAGAGGTAAGGCTTTTTTTCTTCCAGGATTATTTAGTTTCTATCTTATTCTGAAACTTTTTAACTTAAAAAGATTTTTTAGTGTTAATGTTTTCTTTCCTGTTATTAATGTGAATGTACAAATGTTTAAATTTCCATTTAAAAAGATTAAGAAAATCTAATGAAATGTGTCATCTATTTATCTTGATTGATCTACTTTCGTTTTGCACAACGGTGCTCTCATTAATGATTTTGTTTAATGCATTGAATATACCTGAAGCCTATTCAGCAGAGCAAACGTTTGCGAGTGCTCGCCAAAATTACTATAAGAGGTATAATGATTGCTTGTCAGTGCTCGATAACGTTTGTTCTGCTGAACAGGCCTCGGGTTATTCACTATTGTAAAAAAAACCATCAAAAATGAAACTTACCAATTTTAATTTGTGAATGTCGTAGAAAACGTTTTTAAAACTTTAACGATTTTGATATTTTACATGCCAGGAAAACGTCAGAATCAGCCGAATTACGAAAACTGGGAATTTGTCGCCTCAACTTAGAGGCGGCATTTTGGGGTTAGTTTTCGATACTTGTGGACCGAATTTAGATACTTAATTCATAATATCAATCGTATTATTCCTTAAATACTCAAATACATTTTTTTATTGATTGCTTATAAATATAGAGTCCGGTGAAATTTATTTTACCATAATGTAGAGTTTTATTGTCATTCCGTGTATTTTAAGATTTACAGCAAAACTCGTTTAGTACGAACACGAATATTGCGAATTTACGGATATAGCGAAGTTATCTTTGATCTCCAGCTATATTTATTAAAAGACGTCCTTATACCTTAATGACGAAATACGGATATAGCGAAGTAATTTCACTGGTCCTAGTGACTTTGTTATAACCGAGTTTTACTTTATATCAAACAAAGCATGTGAAATCTAAATTTCGCACTAGATGGTTAACTCCAGAAATAAATAATGCTAGGAGTTCACGAGATCAATTTCATAAACAGGGGGACATGGAGAATATTTGATTTTAGAGGAGCAAAGTAACATCTTTAATAAATAATGCAAAATCTACATATTATAAGGAAGTAATTGAAAATAGTTCTACTTAATTCAAAGGAAATGTGGTGTCACTTAAATCAGTTAGCATCAAAATCAGACAAAAACTGGGAACACACCAAATGAAATCTAAATTAGAAACTTTAATTTTCATATACAACTTTGTAGTCAACCCCTTGAAAATGTAGGAATGCAAAAATTATTTGTTGTTCACAATGTTCATAATTTTCAATATACTTGTCATGTATATGCAGTTTGTAAAACTCGTACATATAAATTTTTTACTTTCCGAGAAAGTTTCTTCTAATGCGTACTAGAAACCTATTTTATAATGCTTTTATTCAACCATCATTTTTATATTGTCTATCCATTTGGGGCGACTGTCCTCAAACGCACAAGGACTGAAACTACAGATTGCAAAAACGAGAAGCTAGGATTATTTTAAATGAAAATATGATACACTTTCAATGTTTTATTTAACACTTTAGGTTGGCTAACAGTTGATGAACTTTTATATTTACAGAAAAGCATTTTATTGTTCAAAATATTTTATGGTATGTCACCCGATTTTATGCATACTCTTTTTGACTTTCAAAGTTCTGGATCATACACTTACGCCAAGAAACAAATTCCGAACTTCGGTTACCAAAATATAAAAGAAACTTTCTCTATACTGAAATGTTGATGTTTTATTTCTTTCTAACATACTGAATGATTTTTTATCGTCCCATTATTGTAATTTTATTTATTGTATATATGCATTGTATATTTGTTTTTAAAGAAGGTCCCGAGGAAGACTAGTGCTTGTACTATTCGGGTTACCTTCTATAGATAAAGTATTATTATTATTATTATCATTATCATTATTATCGAATTGTCACAGCATGGAGTGATATATTTTTTCATATATTTAGATATATACATTTAGAAATATCGACAACGTATTGCCAATTAACAATGGTAATTTACATTCCTACGTCGATACAACATATCCTGGGGAGCTCGAGATAAAAGATGCCAAAGAGTCTGACACTTCTGTTTTCATACTTGGATATTTTACTTGAAAATGACACTAATGGTAATCTAACAAGCTAACGTGATGACTTCAACTTTTCTATCGTCAACTTACCTTACTTATGCAGCAATATACCTTCATCACCTGTATACTGAATGTATATATCTCAGTTGATTTGATACGCAAGAGCATGCTCTACGTATGAACAATTTCTAAAACGAGGTAAATTATGGACAAGCAAGTTGATGAAATAAGAATATCAGCAGTTTCGTTTAAAGTCATCATTTCGTTAACTGAATTGACGACGGATTGTTTCCTTATTTCCTCGTAACAAGGAACACATGGCGGATGAGACCAGTCGGCAGGGGATGCTCACTCCTCCATGGCACCTGATCCCACCTCTAATGTTTTGGAGGTCCGTGTTTGCTTTGCTCTTGTTTTTTCTTGTTTTATTACCTTTGAGGTTGAAAACTGTTCGTTATCTCCATATCTCCATATCCTTCTTCCATTATTGTTGGTGAGCACTAGAGACATTGACTTTTTAATAAATTGTAAGTTTGGAATTTAATTCGGTTCACAAGTAAGGAAAATAGGCTCCGCTTGGAGACGGTGACATTTCTAAATTTCGTAATGACATTTTCCTGCCCCATAAAACATCAAAATCTTTTTATTGACTTCAATAGTGTTCTAGTAGTAACCTTTTTGCGTTGATCACCAATCTTCCCATGTTGAAGTAGACTTGTACCCTGATATCTATTGACCAGAAAAAAAACCTGAAAGATAAACATTGATGAGAGCATTGATTATTAATACCTATTTCATTAAAAAAGTACACCCTTTTTACACTCCCCACTGCTGTAATGAAATGTGAAGATATTGAATAAATAAATGCGTAAATATTAATATATCCCGGCATAAAATCTTAGATAAATCACAAGAATGCACTTCAAACAATCAATCATGTTCAATGCAATGACTTTATTTTTTATAACACTTGCTATTACTGATAATCTACTGTACGAAACCAATATTACTAAATACTTTCTTTGTATTATTCACATTAAAGGAAAATGAATCACGTTAGAACTAAGATGCTGCGAAAAGGAAACACTAGGAATGTAATCATAATCTGATATCTTTAGGTTTCATTCATATTTTGACAACAACATTTCTGGTAAACTTTTAAACTCACCAGAGCCGAAGGCTTAAATGAGCGTTTTTGATCAAAGAGTGCCTGATGTCCGTCTGTCTATTGTGGACTACTGTCTCTTGTTTGTAAACTTTTCACATTTTCGACTTCTCAAGAATCACTGGGCAAATTTCTATCAATCATGCCACAAAGCATCCTTAGGTAAAGTGTCAAGCCCTCTTTGAAAAGGAGATGATTTAGAATTTGTGAAAAAATGGGGGGCAATGTTTTAGAATCCTCTCCTCAATAACCACTCGGTAAGAAATGCAAAAACTTTATTACTCACTCTAGATTCAGGTGTGTTCAAATTACCACGGATATGTTAAGGTTCCCAATATATATTTTAATACACTGTTATTTAAACAATGTGACAAAGAGTATGATGTAACGATTTCTTAAAATTTATATTAAAAATTGATTTGAGGTCATAGAAATGAACGGAAACATGCAAAAGCTAAATAAGAATAGATTCCTGTAGTTTATTGGAGGTATAAATGGGTATGTATCTGTCACAGAGTTTAAATACCAAACCCAAGACGTACATCATAACTGTTAATCAATATTTGCATAGTGAAAAATGAAACTTTACGAGAATTCATATTTGGAAACATATGAAATTGGAGTTTAAAAGCATTTAAAGAGAGATGATACAAAATTTTGTCAAAACATTTGAAAATAATAATTTAAGTCATGTTGTAAAAAGTAAAATGAATGGGTTCCACCGCGTAGTTTTATGATCTATGTAAAATCTCTTTATAGGACATTCATTCGCAAATTATTATCCTTGCGATTTGGCGTTGAAGAACTTAACTGCGATAAAAAGTACTCACGAAGAACAAGGAATTTACAGTACATAAAGAGAATGAAATCATCTTTTTTGGATCTTTAAACATTATTGCCAATAAATTAGATTTACGAATAAATACTCATACTTCCTCTAACTAAAAGTAAAGGTTGTAGATTAATGAGTGTAAGATATCTGCTGGATACATGTTTAGATATGTTTATTTATTTGAAAAATAAATTGAATGTATCTTTTACAACTTTAGACAGTCGAATGGAAACAAAGGAATGCACGACTCCGAAGAGAAGGGATCTCAAAGAACCTTCCTTTTCAATGGACTACATTTCGAAAACTGAATTAATGGTAACATTATTGGTAAGATTACTGAAAACGCAGCAACGTTATGGCTGTCCGAATCTTTTCTTTTCATTTCAAATAAATCATACAGGGCTTCTTTGTGTTGACTTCAATATGACTGCGTGTATATGAATGAACAGAAACAAAGACAATATGCACAAAGAAATATCTCAGTTGCAAACCTACAAAAATATGCTGTATCATATGACTCTGTTAATCACTTGGGTCTTAACTATCAACAAGCAAATTCAAAGAATTGTGGTCCCCCACTTTCTGTGTCTTTTTGGGTGAAATGTCATTTTTTATGATATTTTGTGTATAATATGAAAGCCCTATCATAAGTCATCTATTTTGAAATATCACTGAACTCCAAGGTCAAGGTCAAAGGGTTAACGTTCTTGTATCCAATGAAAAGTCTTCTCAAAAGGATTACATACGTGAAGTATGAAAGCCCTTGCCCTTACCATTCAACAGTTATGGTCAAGCTTAACTTTTTCTCATAAGTACAAAAAATCTCCAAGGTCAAGTTCAAAACATCAAGGTTTTTGGTATCAATTGAAAGGTCTTGCCACAAAAAAATACCTATGTGAAATATGAAAGTTCTGGTATCTACTGTTCAGAAGTTGTGGCCAAGGTCATTGTTTTTGAAAAGTTGGTCATACTCCAATGTCAAGGTCCAAAGTCAAGGTTAAAAGGTCAAATTGGTGGTACCAAAAGAAAAGTGTTGTCCGGAGGAATACACATATGAAATATGAAAATCATAGCTCCTCTAAATCAAAAGTTATGAGCAAGGATTAAGTTTTTGTGACGGACGGACAGACTGACAGACTGACAGACTGACTGACAGACAGACAGACAGACAGACAAACAAACAAACAGACGGACAGACGGACAGAAGAATGAGATTTGATGTCCCCTCGCTATCGCGAAAGCGGGATAAAATTATAATGTTTTCAAGTGTTACATATAAATTGCCTCGGAGCAGTGAATAATGCTACGTGGAAAAATATATCGTCTCCTGCACATGAAAGTGCTTGTAAGGGGCTAAAGCAATATATCTGTAAAAAATTTTCATAAAAATTCGAATTTCTCAGGGTATATTCCAATTTTATATCGTAGTTCATGTCGAAACGAAGCGATTACATTTCTATCCTTAGCAAAATTATAAAGAACATTTCCTCTCTTTTATTTTTATTTATAGTTAATCCTTTTTGAATATTTGCACTAGCTTGTTTTCATCGTTGATCCTCTGGCATACCGAACAAACTTAACAAAATGATTCCTTAAGAAAACTTTTTATTTTACTAAAGAGAAATTAAATTAAAAATTTAATATTCAATAAAAATTGCTCACACTCAGTCTTAAAGCTAGTCAAGATCCGTAATTTTTACAGAAAAACTTTACATGTTTTTTTGTAATAAGTCCTGAATTTGATGTCACTCTCCTTGTCATAACGGGTCATGTCTGCAGTGACTTTATGTCATTTTCTGTAATTTTTGGTTTTTACAACTTTGCCTTCGTTAGCATATTATTTCTCAGCTGAGTAAATCTGAGAAACCATGCCATTGTACAGTTACTGAAATAGTACACTGTATATTTTCGGTCATGTTTGTAACAGCGCAAAATGTTATAGTTAGGTTTATTAGAGTTCGGTTTTTATTACAACTTGCCTTGTACCAATGCAGTGTAGAAAATAAATCACATTTCATAGTACCTAATATTTCTATTTTTTCAGTTTGACTTTGATTTTAATTCATAAAGGCAAAGCACTTTTCATCTTTTTTTTTTAGAAAAACATTGAAAATTTGAATTTCATCCTTGAACGATTAGAGGATATAGGTAAGTTAGTTTTTTACACTATAAGAGAAAGAGAGAGAGAGAGAGAGAGAGAGAGAGAGAGAGAGAGAGAGAGAGAGAGAGAGAGAGAGAGAGAGAGAGATCACATTCAGTGGACTATTCATTCATATTGTGTTTATGTTAACAGCTAACGTTGTAAATTTAAACACTTATTTCATTTGCTGAAGTAGTTCATCCTATTTGTGTATGCATGCAATATCATACAGATTAATTGTACCCTCGCTAAAAAAAAAAAAACTAGGAGGGTATACTGTAATCGGTATGTCCGTCCGTCTAGCTGTCCGTTCGTCTGTCTGTTACGCTTTGGGGTACCCATCTCTTATCCGCAACTTCTCTCATACCACTGAATGAAATTTAATGAAATTTTCACAGAATCTTTATAACATAGCGCCATTGTGATCTCCCGTTTTACTTTCAAATCCGAACATATTTTGGGTTTCCCGGCCACAACAAAACATAGACTTTGCCATTGTAACCAAATGGGAGGCGAGGGTATTGAGCACATCGCTCACAGTACCTCTAGTTTTTTTTAAAGAAGCTTACTTTACTAAATTCAGGGTGTAATGCTGTACAAATTAAAGTTGCAGTTATTTGATCTGCAAATCCAATGACATTTATTAAATTTATTGGCTTGATACATTACTTCTTCAAATAACTAGAAAAAAATGACATATAGCCATAAAATAGCACCAGTATTTTATCAACATTTCAACCATATTGTAGTTTGGAAAGCAAATCTTGAGAAATGTCGTGAGACCACTTTGGGTAAGTAAAGAAATATAACTCATGATACAATTTTCGAATGTTATACATGTAGAATATTTTGCATATTGTTAAAGGTATAAGTATATTTTATTGTTTCGTTTACTTCTAGTTTTAATGCATTGCCTATCGATGACTATGTCTTCTCGATGCAAAAAACCTTATATTTTGCTTTGGACGGAAAAAGCTGTGTTACTTGTGCTATGGACGTGTGGTGACGTAGAAGTAAATCCAGGTCCGACTGAAAACACGTCTACAACATCAAGATCGCAGATTTTGCGCAGCTTTAGAAGACGCTCTCAGAAAGATTTGGTGAAACTGATATACCAACATGCTGGCGAAGAAATACCAAAAGAGATCTTTAAACACCATCCACCTGGATGGGGTGATTATAAACCGGAAATTGAGTTTGGGAACATATCAAATCTTCCAACCGGAAGTTCATGCAACTTAGGATCGAAAGAGGATAACATTTTCAGCAAGATTATACATATCCTACAGAACAAAACCTATGTGCCTTTATCACCGGAATGGGAGAGCCTGTTAAGACACTACAACAATCTTAATACCAAAATTAAGCAGGAAGAAAGTAAAAAAGCAATTATAAGGTGGTTGCATGAGAAGAAACTGACTACGACGTTACAAGCATATGCTGAGGAAGTTGAAGATCCATCAGTGGAGATATGGAGGGCATGTTTAGCCATCGTCCAGGTAAATATTATAGAGAAAAAAAATTATTGAAATATACCTCTATTGCGGCTTCCTATAAAAAGTAATGAAAGAATCACAATCTGGGATGAAAATTTATGAAACATTCAATTGTGAATATTTCTAAATCAATTTATTTTAAAAACATTTTTTTTGGTTTAAATTATACAATGTATTACACTTTACATTTTATCCAGCCTTTTATAATTTTTGACATTTATTTTTCTCTAAATATTCAGAAGTCATCCAACAAGGAGCCATCCTTAGGTATTCAAGTTACCAAGCAATACGACTACAATGATTTGAAAACATATCCAAACATACACGCAGAATACAAAATATCACATGAAAAAAGCACAAGCAAAGATATACACAACGAACATTTACTGAAAAATCAAGAAGAGCGTGCCCCAGAAGGTGCAGAACGTTCAGATCAAGAGTACTTGGAGGATCAAAGTGCAAAATTAAAAGTCTGTCGTCAGGTGCATATACACATATATATATAATTATCTGAAATCGAAATTTAATTGAAAAACTCAAATTTTTATCAATAATGATAGATAGATGAGAGAGAGAAAGAGAGAGTCTTTACTCCATTTACTGGGAACTTTAAACACAATCAATATGTGCATTAAAACCACTACTATAAACCAAAATTGGGAAATACATGTATTTTATTGCTTGATATACCTATTGTACATTGAAAAATCATCAGTTTAATTTTGAAATCAAATTGCAGAAATACTGTAGATGTACTTAGCATTTGATAAATTCATACATTTCATAGAAAATATTGAAATGAATTTTTGTTCTATTTTAAAGAGGAAAAGGAGGAGACATTCCAATGAAAACACATTGGTAAGAACAATGAAGACAATCGTGAATTGAAATGATTATATATATATACATTAATGATTATATCCTTAAAACTTTTATTTTGAAGCAAATGTAATTTTTTTATTTCCTTTTAAGGCTCCTGCTAACAAAATGGTTAAAAGAACTGGGACAGATCTTGTGGTAATTATATTAGTCGGCCTAACTTTTAGATCCAAATTGTCTCCATGCCATTCATTGAAGAAACTATTAAAACTCTTCTTTTAAAAAAATACTTCAACTTGTGTTATTATTTTTTTTATTTCAGATTTATAGCCGAAACTGTTGTGATTGATTTTTTTTTGTAAAATAATAAAAGAATATTTTAATCATTAATGAGTGAGAGGGGGAAAGTGAAAAAGAAGTTGGTTTGTTATATACATGATATATTTATAGTGTATGCATAATTTTTTTACAGGAATGTCAGAGGAATCCTGATGGACTCAATTTATCGAATTTGGAAGAAAATGAAAATTACCCTGTAGTAAATGCTGATCCTGAACTTTTAATGACTCTCCTTGACAACATTTTTTCAAGCGAAAATTCTCTTGTTGAAAAAGACTTGCTTCACCAAGAATCGTTACAAATGGATATTTTAGAGGTATTTTTTATTCATAGATTGGCCTGTGCATAGAGAAATGAATTTTAAAGAAAATGAAGGAATCATTTGCTTCTAAATTGCATATACACTGTACCTGTAAACAGGTACATGTATATCCAATGTAATAAATAATATCGAAAATTTAGATTTAATATTAAAAGCAATATGATAATAAGCGATTTTTATCAAACAACAGGAAATGCAGGATCTGTCTGAAGATGTCGACTTACCGAGTGATGCCAAATATAACAATGATAATTTCTGCGATGCAATTGTATGCGACAGCCAGCAATCAGCGCTAAATGACAATATCACTGAGGTAAGTTCATTCACATCATAAATTGGAAAAAAATTTGATCGATACAAAATACTCTAAGTGTAATTAAAATTAAACGTATTATTTTCCTTTCTAGACAGAAACGTACACAGATATCATCAATGATCTTACTGAGGTAGCCATTGTTTTAAACGAAATCGAGTACAATTATTTCCTATCTTATTGTACCTTATTTGTAAAAGACTATGACAAATGCACGTAATATGTTGCTGGTAATTTATTTTTTTTTTCAGATCCAACGTACAATGGATATGGATGAATATTTAAAACGTTTAGGTAATCGTCAACCATCGGAAAAAATGTTTCAATTGTGTCAAGACATTCTGAAAAGAAAATCCAGCTTATAAAGAACACTTGTGATGTTACTATTATTTAATTAGCTTAGTAACTTATGTGAATCAGATGAAACTTTTTCTGTGGTTTTCAAATGCTCAAATCAGAGTCAAGGTGTTGGGTGGGAACAGTAAAATAAGTTCATGGTTTAGCATGTGAAGAAGAAAAATATTTTTAAGAGCAGCATGGCCATATTAAGCATTTTAAGGTTATGCAGATTAATAAGAAGAGCAAAGTCAAAATATGAAACCTTACTCAAAGGGGTATGAAAAGGAAAATGTATACATCATTTGAACAAGAACAGGGATATGGAACTGAAAATAAGTTTGTTTTTTAAAAGCATCGGTTCCTGGAATATTTATATTAACATTTATCATGTAGTGCAAACCGTTCTGTTCTTAAGGTCTTAAAGTACAATTTGTATTTGGATATTTTTCTAAAACATTGTGAAGCTATGCTTTATACAAAAATGCATATTACTTTCCATATATTAAAAATCAATAAATGTTAAGTTCAATAATAACACCTTTATACAGAAATATTTACTGAATGACCTAAGAGCGTTAAACACAGGGGTACCCTTAGAGCTTAGAGATTTTTAAACAGAATTTGGTATTATAGTATTGTATTTTATAAAGAACCCTGTTCACTTTTTAATTGAATGGTCCTGTAGATACACCAATTGATTCATAAACTCTTCATTTTCTATTTGAAGCATTAAATTAAAATTGGGACTTTGTGCTTTCATTTCCTATAAAAAAAATTCTCCTTAAAGTCTTGGAGAACTGGCTTTGTAAAATTGCATTATTTCTGAATTTTTTAAGTAAACAGATTTAATTGAGTACATTCAGTGAAGAGAAATGGTATCAGCTCACTCTCTGATTCAAAAAAAAAGAAACATGTCTTGTAATCCCCCCCCCCTCCCAAAAAAAAATTCTAGCAGTTGCATATTTTTAATCAGAGGATGCACTTTAAATCAAATAGTTCAATATTGGCCGTTTGTAGACCTTTTTTGGAATATAAGGAAATTGGCGCCTTTTTAAATCTCATAATGCATTGACTTGACAGAAAATGACGTCATTTTTATAGATATGCAGACACAAACGATCTTAGTAATTATTCAATGCATTGTTAAGTAGCACTATGCAGTTTTAGTTTTTCAGAAATTCACAGGGCTTAACAAGGCAAAAGTGAACCTTGTTCTTTAATTAAGGTAAGGTAACTGATGCATTTTTTTTCAAATTATATTTTTATATTGTTAATTGTAACCAAATTCTTTTTTGCCGTTTATTTCAGATAAATTTTATGTAACTATTTCGTTATGACTCCAATGTACCTCATATATTCTGCATTTGATAAGTTTTCGTGTAAGTTTCTGATTTTGTAGAGAATAAGCATTCATAATTTGTTCATTTGAAAATATGAAAATAACTGCAAAAGATTGTATTGTTCTGCCGTATTAATAAAAGCCAAGATTTATCTAAATATATTTTCAGACTTTTTTTGATACAGATATTCAAATAAGGTAATGTTTCGTAAAGCATACCTAATTTTGGAAAATAAGGAGATTTATTTTACCTCTACTGTAATTACTCTATATAAAATTAATACCATAAAACTGTCTATTTCTCCGAGAAGAGACTACTGCCCTCAACTGAAGACAACTCCCTGGAAAATCAGAGCTACTCCCTTGGACTACTCCCTCAGGAATATTTATTAGTAATTTTACCCAATCAAAGTGTTCAGTAGGCGGAGCGTTCAAGGAATCTCGAGTCGGTGACGTCATGTTATTAGCAATGTAACTATGACGTCAAAACATTCCGACATGCGATGTCAAAATCATACTTGAATTCTAGTAAAATGAAGACAACGAAAATTCTTCGAAATGTCAGTGAAAAAAGTTCTTAAAAATAATTTGATTGTTTTAGGACACGATGCATTACTTATCATGCAATGTGTTAAATCGCATGCATAGCTAATTATGCCTCTACAGTGTTTTTGTCGGAATATCTGGTAAAAAAAATTAAATCGTCTATGATTGTTTCGGTATAATAAAACAGTTATGGGATGGGAACTCGAGAAATAGCAAATTTATGGTTTCCCCCGGCAGACAACTATTTCCCGAGGCGGCGAAGGGAAATAGTTTCCTCCCTCGGGGAACTATAAATTTGTCAAAAATAACACAGGGCGAAAATAACCCTGTATACAGTTATCAGTTGTCCCTATCACGAAACTAATTTAAGCAAATATCTAACATACATTTTACATTTCTTCAAAAATATTTTTCAAAAAACTCTATTTTTCTTCAAAATAATGTAGATTTTAATTGTTGATAGACATGTATGTTTCAATATTGTATTTCATTTTCAAATAATTTCAAGTAAACCAAGGTATTTTTGCTTGCAATAAAAATGAAAAAAATATATATTGTTTTGTGTATAATATCATAAAGTTTTCAATGCTATTATCATTAGTAAGTGATAATTCACCTATGATAACATTTCTAACATGTTGGGTATATTTGTAAATTCAAGTTCCTCCATAATGATATTATATGATCACAATGAACAAATTCATGCAGTACAGGTTCAGTTTCTTGGGTACTAAACTTACAAACATCAGTAGTTTTTATATTGATTTTCTTAAGATAAGAATCTAAAAGGAGGATCCTATGTAAAATTCTATATTATAACCACTGCACAGAAGAATCAGATTGATTGATTGATTGATTGTATGCTGTTTATCGTCCCTCTTGAGAATTTTTCACTCATATGGAGACGTCAACGTATGTCGGCGAAGGACTTCAAATTTTGACCTATACTCGACACTCAGGGCCATTGAGCAGTGAGGGTTTTTTATCGTGCCAGCGCCTACAGTGACACGGGATCTACGTTTTTTAAGTCATAGCTGAAAGACCCGTAAATTTAACTTCCAGTGCCGAGCGCTTGGCGAAGGAACAATCACTACGTTTTTTTTACGTTTTAGGTATGACGCGGCGCAGCGATCGAGAATCGAACCCGGGCCTCCCGATCACGAAGCGAACGCTCTACCATTACGCTACCGTGACCGGTCAGAAGAGTCAGAAGTAGTCTAAAACAGACTTTAAAAACATCTTTTATACAACTATGTGTCACTCCAAAGGGAGATAATTCTTGATTCCACTTTGGAATTGCTGTAGGAATTGAATCATTTTTGTTTATATAGTTGTAAATTCCCTTTGTACATTTTTCAAAGTGAAAAATATTTTCAAAATAAAATGGTAAATTAGGCTGACAATGTTTTCTCAAGTGCATTCTTTCTATTGACATATTCTTTGAAAATTTAGAAATAGCAGAAATAGTACTATTATATTGCATTACACCTACACAGGCAATTTAGCCACATATGATCCACATATGCATTGCCCTTATACGATGATCATATGAGAATCAAATGTACACTGCATATGAGAATCATATGAATACATCAAATATGAAACAGTGATCATATGAGAATTTTACAAAATGATGTTCACTAATTTACCCTAGTTATACTCATGTAAAATTGCAATTTTAAATACATATATCAAGATAAATTTAAATGTAAATTATTAAATTCAAAAGCATCTGTTTGTAATTATACTTATGACTATGCAAAGTTTTGCTCTGTTTACCACCCCCCCCCTCTTTCCTTTCTAAAAACTTTTTTTTCTGTAATAATGCATTTACCAGGTAAAATTGATCAAGAATAAATTAATTTGCTTTTCATTGGGCTTGGCTTACTTCTCGAGTAAAATTAAAATAATTCCGCATTAGTCTCCGGGACGGTTTTCTCTTTTATCGGATGAAATCGTACGTCATTTTTGACGTCACTGCTGCAGCAGACGTGCTGGGTGTTTTGGAAAGGTAAGAGATCTCCTAAAACTTTTTTTAAAGACTGTTAATTCATATTGTTTAAATATTTTGTCATTATAGTTACAGGCGCATGGACTTTCTACATGTGTTATTCTTATCACTGTGACTTGTATCATGCATGTAATTGTTAAGAGCCATTCTCTGTAATGATTTGAAATTTTATATAGGAGCTGTGGCACGCATAGTCTCAGAATTTCTCCAAACTCTCTATGATAAAAGGCATTGATACCCTGAACTGAAATCACGCAAAAATTGGTTGCTATGTTTTATAGTTACCATGGCAACATGTCTTAAAGTTCGAAAAATGGCATTTTTTAACATGTCTAGAGCCCCATAGTTAACATTTGCAGCAAAGCAAACAAGTGTTAATGACTGTTTCCAAAAGTTGAAGGTAAGATGTCTCAAATGCATGATAAACATGTTTGGTAAATCAACTATTACATACGTTACTATAGTAACAAAGTATTCAAAAGTAAAAAAAATATTCATTGAATTTTATGAAGTCATACTCGTAAAAATGAAAAGCAATTATAGAATGAAATGTTACCAAATAATAGAAAAAAGAGCCTTGAAAAACATACCAAGAAAAAATATGATATTTCATTTTGGTTGGCAATGGTTGCCAAGGTTTTTATGCCCCAGAGAGCCTTCAAAGTAACACTATGTATGTTTAAATATGATCCTATCTTTTAAAAAAAGCACATTTCCTCATAACTAATGATCAATTTTATAAGATGTTGGTGTGCTCCAAATTTTCCCATTTCAAAAAAATTCAGATTAGATTCTTTAAATAGAGCGTTGCTATGGAAATAAGCAGAAAATATATGCTTAAAAACCTGAAAAATATTTTGTTTCCTTGGATACGTACACTTTAATGTAGATTCCCAAAACTTTTATGATTGATATTTATTAACAGCTAACTTGACTTTTAATTTTGACTATCATCCAATCTCTAAGTGGATGCAAGAAGTTGGCACACAGGGTTTAATATTGATATAAAGTTAAAAAAATCGAACATTTTCCATTCTTGGTAACCATAGCAACAGTGTTGTTTCATTCATCAAATTTTATCAATATATGATATTTAACTTCAGTACTAACAGATAAGACTATTCCAGCTGAGCTCTTTAATTTGTTTCTTGATTAAATGGCAATTTAATTCTTAATGCAGCGGAAAAAAATTCACTTTTAAGCACTGGTATTTTGTTTCCATGGTAACACTACAAAGTAGCAATTGTACCCAATTTTTCTTATGGTTTTGGTGTTGCAAGGTCCTAAGGATGCATATTTGCCAGTCTTGAATTTTCATGTTTTTCCTCAAGACAGTAGCATTAACCCAATCTTAGTTACTGGTTTTGCTTGGTTACACTGTGTTACCATGGCAACCATAAAAGTTATTTATAAAATAATATTGCTTATACTTATATACTTAAGGTCAAACATTTTCATTGTTTTTCTTAAGTCAATGATTGAGTTTTAGCATGTAACACCTACCATTAGTGAATATGAAGTGTTTTTCAGCATATTTCAGCATTTTAAATGTATTCCAAATGTACCCTTGGTTACCACTTACTTAGAGATATATTCTAAACAGTTTCTTCACAGTATAAGTGACATCAAGGTGTCATGTTTTTGTTAGAATGGTTTGTTTGCTCTTTCTAGTTTTTATTAAGCCACAGTCAGGATTTAAAGTGGCTGAAAATGTCGATTTTTCAAACTTTTCCGGCTGTTGCCATAGCAACCGAGACACTTAGCAACGAAATTTTGTTTGATATTTGTTTCTGGTGTCAAGTACTAAGCATGGGTGAAGTTTCATCAAAACCGGTGACCATGCGTGGCAACGAAGTTTAAGTGGTTACAGAGAATGGCATTTCGTAAACCTAACGTTAGTGATCTGTAAGTGATTTTAGATTAATTTTTTTCTTAATTAATGTAATAAACGTTACATGTTTAATGCTAAAGGATTACTAAATCTTTTTAAAGGTACAAGTACATGTGATGTGTTTTGAAAGTATATCAGCTAGCTAAAGTAAATCCATTGGATATTTACATCTGTTATATATATATTCATTAACTGACATAATTATAAAATTAATATTTCCAACACTAGAGAACATACAGTACCTGGCCATAAGTGAGTCATAATTTTATTTTTACACTATTTCGTTGAAAAACGTATTTTTATATAAACTTGCTGTGAAGTCAATTTTAGCTCAATTTTCATGATTTTTACACCGAAACCTGTAGATTTATTCAAATTTTCTTATCTTAAATGATGAACAAAATTATACTTCGTGATCATGACAACAAGCACACGGCAGATGTGACCGGTCGGCAGGTGGCACCTGATCCCACCTCTGTTTCGGAGGTCTGTGTTTGCTCTGCTCTTATTTTGTATATTGTTTAATGGACGTTGAGATCTCCATATCCTTACTTAAATTATTGAGAATAAATAATAAAATACTGTCAAGATAAAATTTTTCTAACCTCAAGTTTGTATGGTTTCTTATCAAGTCAAGTCAAGTCAAGTAATTTTTATTTATAGTCGGCACATATATACAAATCAACAGAAATAACATGAGCTGTGGTGAGCTCTTTAACCGACTTTAACATATTTACACAAAGATAAATATTAGTAAAAATATACATTGTTAGGAAAACAAAAGATAATTTAAATGAAGCCATTTAAAATGACACTTTAAGGCTATAAAGAAAACAAAAATCACATATACTATCACCTTTTACAAAGAATAAACTAAAATAGAAGAAGCAGTATAAATTGTTTTGCACACGGATGGATATCACAGTCCTAATAAGCAATGATCATGTTGATTAAAATAATAATTGAAAAGAATAAATAATATATGACTGTTTAAAGTAAGAACATCCATTAAGCGCAGTACAGTACATTACATATAGTGAAAACAACAACGAAAGCAACATAGAAAGCATGCAACTGTTCATATGCTTTGAACACATAAGGACATCACAGAACAAAATAATAATAACAGAAGAGAGAGAGAGAGAGAGAGAGAGAGAAAAGCGTACACACACAAAAAATTCAAATGATTGCAAAAGAAACATTTAGGAAGGCTTCGCAGACAAAAGCAGCATGGATTGGTTTTTGCATACACTACAGTTACATTTTTGATATCCACAAAAGGAAGATATGTAATTCTTGAATAAATTAAAAGATGTGGTATTTCGGATATCATTAGGAAGGGTAGTCCATGTCCTTGCTGCCTCATATCTGAAAGAACCTTTTCCATACCTTGTAGTTTTTGGTCTAGGAATATCTGCGACTTTAGAATACCTAAAATTATATGAGTTTTCTTTAATTGTGACGAGATCTTGAAGAAAGAGTGGGCTCTTTTTGTTAATAATTTTAAATGTTTCTAATGCCAGTAATCTCATTCTTTTAGTTTTTAGGGAGGGCAATTTGGATCTTTCCAATAATTGTTCATTTGAGCTTTCATAATCATTATAAATAAGGCGCAGTGCTCTTAACTAAATTTTCTCGATTTTTTGAGTATTTTTTTCGCTATAGAAGTGCCAGGTCAGAGGGCAATAACTAAAATTTGACATAATAAAACTATGGTATATGGTAAGCTTTCCCAATCTATTTAGATATTTCCCAATCCGTTTCAAAACATTTAGTTGTCTCGCTGCCTTCTTACATATCTCTGAAATATGAGTGTTAGAATTTAATTTAAAATCAATTGTAATTCCTAAAAGTTTAACTTCATCTTCACATTTGATGACATTTTCCAGGTCAAAAGAGATTTGTCGTTTTTGTGTTTTAGCCCCTATTGCGATTGCTTGAATTTTTTCAGGATTTGCCTTCATTCTATTATTTGAAAACCATTTAATTAGAGAGAGAGACTGTCTTCCTGTAAAGAACTAATAACATTTTGCAGAGTTTTATGAGACTTTGCTAAAGTATTGTCGTCTGCATAATTATAAAGAGTGCACTTCTTGACAAAAAAGAACAGGTCATTAATAAAAATATTAAAGAATACAGGTCCAAGAATGTATCCTTGAGGAACCCCTTTTAGAATATCCAGCATTTCACTTAAATGGGAACCAATCTTAACACACTGTTTCCTATTTGATAAATAACTCTTTGACAAATCTAATGCTGGACTGGACAAGCCATATGCTTTCAGCTTTAAGAGAAGTAAATCATGGGGAAGACAGTCGAAGGCCTTTGATAAATCCATTAAGATCGCGGCTAAATATTCATTCTTATCAAGGGCATGTTTCCAGTCCCCAATAACCCGTAAGAGGGTTGATTGACATCCAAAACCTGGTCTAAAAGCGGCCAAAAATGGGTTAATTTTTTTTTTTCAAAATAATCAGACAATTGTATTTCAATGGCTTTTTCAAAAATTTTTGAAACAACAGGGAGCACACTGACAGGTCTGTAATTGTCTTTAATAAGAGCACTATTTTTCTTATGAATTGGTGAAACCTGAGCTTCTTTAAACTTGTCAGGGAAAATTGAACATGATAAAGACAAGTTAATAATGTTTGTAATAGGTTTTGCTATAACAGGCTCTGCTAAATGGAGTAATTTAGATGATATACCATCAATACCTGTAGCCTTCTTTACATTTGTTATCTGATATATCTAAATTCTGGCTTTCTAGATCTTGCAAAAATTATCCAAATCAAAATTACGGAAGCTCCTTAAAATCTTAGTTTTGTTTTTCACTCTTGGAAGCACACAATTAAGTTGTAAAGAGATAAAATTGTAGACATCACTGATGCCTGTACAAAAATTTCCAATTTTAGAGAATTTTGTTTTACTGTTACTTAACACAACATCTAAAAGAGATGGTTCAGAGTTCTTTGGAAAACAGGTAGGTTTGCTTATAAAATTTTTAAGATCAAAAACATCACAAAGATCTACCAACACAGCCTTTTTCTAATTGTCTAGAAAATTAAAATTTAAGTCACCAATAAAAGTGAAATTTTCATACATTGTGATAATTTTATCAACAGTTTGGCTAAAATCAATACTATAAGCATTATCTGTCATACTTGGGGGTTTATATACACCACATAAATACCATTTTTCTTTGTCTACCATGATTTCAATACCTATTGATTCGATTTCCTTAAACTCTAAACTTTTCATTCTGTCACCTACAAGGTCTGATCTTAAGTAAGCCACTAATCCTCCTCCATGTATGTTTCTGTCTGCTCGCCACAAGTTATAATTATCAACCTTAAACATAGCGTCAGGAAAAGAGTGGTCAATTTTGGTCTCCGCTATGAATAGAACGTCCACAATATTTCTGTACAGTAGATCTTTTACATATTCATGTTTATTTCTTAAACTATTAATGTTCAAGTATCGACATAGTAGATTAGCTGGTTTGGCTTGTCGGATATTCACCAATTCCTCAAAAATATCATCATTTGAGCTATGTATGTCTGGCCCCAGTACGTCATCTTGATTTTCACCTATTGTTGTGTTATGTAATAGGGATAATTCATGTTCAAAAAAGGAGTCAGAAAAGTGAAATGTCGAGCAGGGTCTGCAAGTCCAAGGAACATCCGAATTACCTAGTTCCAAGTACTGTGATGGCAAGATGTTTGCACATTTCATGTGCCACCAATAGTAACAGGACTCGCAAAAGACGGCTCTGTGAGTAGAAGCCACAGGTTTATAACAGCCACCACATGGTTCCTTTGGTGGTCCAGGATTAAGTGATATATCCCCACTCAAAATGAGTAGTATAACAAAAGCTGCATTTCTTTTTGGGGTTTTCAGTTCTAATTTGCCATATGTAGCATAAAATACAATTGCAGATGGTGTTGAAAAGTTTATTTCAAAAGAGCTGGAATGTTCAGGGATCGGGTTTTCAACAATTGTCCAGAAATTTATGAGACAGAGAAAATTCAGAACGATCATCAAGGGCGTCGCCATGTTGGATAGTGTCTGGTTGACTTTAGTAACAAACACTAATGAAAACAGTACCTTTGTTCGTTCATGGTGTACTCACAAGATGAAGCTGGGCATAATCCTGTTGTATCTATAAATCTGGAGCTTCACTATGTGGTATAAGAATAATAAAACTTATTTTTTTCAAGACGAGATGATAAGTGTTACGTCTTTTCCAGATCCCGACCTAACAAATTTGAGTCTTAAAATTTTTGTTTTGCACTTGACATGTGATTTCACAGTAATGCATAAAGTTAAAATTATTTTGAAACTAGTGCTAATTGTAACGGGGACCGTTACAGATGTTCCCCAAACGCTCCCCAACTCCCCTTTGGTGCCATATTCCCTATAAGCTTCATTAAATAAGACAAACTCTATGCATTTGAGACTTTAACAACGTTTACCCAGAAGTGTACCTATTTCATTCAAATTTTAGCATTGCACGCGTGCGCATGTGAATGCACGAGGGTAATGACCATATAATCTTGTCTTTACAATCTATAGATTTTAATATACTAAATATCAAAGTATTTAATCCAAAAGTATTAAAAAATACGCTAATTCAAGTGTATTTTTGATTTTACTCATTTCTCGTGCACGCACGTGCTCACATGAGCATGGCGACCATACTTTCTTGTAAAAGTCCATTACATCTATCTATGTTCTAAATCCCACCCCGTTTGGTTGAAAACCAAGGGAGTTATAGCTGTTCAAAGTTTCAGCCAATCAGATTGCAGCGCACGTACATGCACGTGTATGCATGTGCATGTTGACCATGTCTTCTTGTAGAAGTCCATTATATCTATCCATGTTTCAAATACCATCCTGTTTGGTTGAAAACCAAAGGAATTATAGCTATTTAAAGCATAAGCCAATCAGATTGCAGCGCACGTGCATGCACGCGTTTTCATGATAATTGCTATATATCTTATTGTAGGATATCCTAATACATGCCTATATTTAAAATTTCAAAGGATTTAGTCAAAAAACAAGAAAGATATTGAGACTTCAGTTTCAGCCAATCAGAGCGAAGCGCACGTGCATGCGCGTGAGATCTTGCTTTTTTGACCATGTCATCTTGTCTATGCTTCTAATATATACTTCTAATATGAGTTTTAAAGCATATCATCAATAATTGAAATAGTTACGTCTGTATCAATTATTTTGGACATTTCTCGTGTTGCACGTGCGAGC
This sequence comes from Saccostrea cuccullata, assembly GCF_032062105.1. Taxonomy (NCBI): domain Eukaryota; kingdom Metazoa; phylum Mollusca; class Bivalvia; order Ostreida; family Ostreidae; genus Saccostrea; species Saccostrea cuccullata. The sequence continues at coordinate 37,866 of NW_026934323.1, forward strand.
TCTTGCAAGCACACGTGCATGCACATGCTTTCATGATATTTCTTTTATTATGGGCTGTAGATCTCCCTAATGTATGACTATGTTCAAAATTTCAAATGATTTTATCAAAAAACAAGAAAGATATTGAGACTTTAGTTTCAGCCAATCAGAGCGAAGCGCACGTGCTTGCACGTGCGATCTTGCTATTTTGAACATGTCATCTTGTGCATACATCTCATATATCCTTACATTATGAGTTTCAAAACATTTCGTCAAAAAATAGAAAAGTTACGGTTATATCCATTATATATTGGTCATTTCAAGTTTTGCACGTGCGCGCTCTTGCAAGCACGTGCGCGCAAAATGACCTTGATTCCGCAAATCTACAAAACTTGCCTACTTACCCTAAAAAGGTTTCCCCTTAATCGGATGTGTACTTTACAAGATCATTCGCGGACAAAATTTTCCCGAGAAGAAAAATAATAATAACTAGATACGATCTCGTTGCGAGCAACGAGAGGTCTTCCGTCCGTTTTAGGAAAAGAAACCCACGTAAAATCGAGCTGAAAAGAGATTCAAAATTTTGGTCACAAGGAGGATTGAAACCATGTCGCCAACGCTAATGCGCTTTTTTTTTTACTTTTATATCCCCAACGCGCTAACCATTAAGCCATTGGGAGTACTGCTCTAAATATACTTGTGTATACCACGGTACTTTTGCAACAGTTCACCTGTCTAAGAATTATAAAAAGCATTCATAATTTCGCGCCAAACGCCACGAGTAAATATTCGCGCCTTTTCTTTGGACTGATCTATTAGATAGGTATGATAGCATCAATTAAATTTTTAGAATAAAACATTCTTAGCGCCTTTATTTTATTTTGACGTTAAGAAAGTATATGTAACACATTATACACATTACATATCATATCTAGGCCAGTTACACTAAAGCAGTGAAACGGAAATTAAGTTTTAAGATTGACACTCAGTTGCAACGTACTACTGTAACGTGTCGGATCTGAGCGGTCAGTAGGTCCGTGCTCGGATTACCGAGTTTTACTGGGGATATGATTGAATGCAATATATACAAATAATAATATGACACCTGTCTGGTGTCTTAAAATCAAATGACCTAAGTGCTTTGTATAATTATATATCTTCAGTTAATACCGGCACCTGCCTGGTGCCATATGATAATTGCCTCACTATACTCGTAAAACTGACTATATAAGTCAACATCTATCTGCATGGTACCTCTTGATTTAGCCTTTAACATCTGCCTGGTGTATAACTGCTTACCAAGTTGCCTATTTAACTCTAGCCAAGTGGCAATATACTTACACAGTATGATTTAACTTTGTAAGAGCTTCTCTGTTTTAATGACAAACCTATAGCTAATGTCAAACAGCTACATTTTAACTAGTCACTGACTACGGCAACTTTGCACAATCCTATTTGATTGATAAACCAATTGGTTTCTGTACCAAAGTGAAGGCACAAGCCAGTTGGCTATACTGCCCCCCTTGTACCTCAACTTAATCAATGATCATAAGTTATCAGATATAATAATAATAAAATAAAACAGATTGCCTTTCTTTTGGCAACACTATTATTATTTTCTAACAGAACATCATTTAACAATAATACTTGTATAATTCTTTAGTCAATTGACCAATTGATTAAAATATTTACATTGATTATCTATTATAATATAAACAAGCAACGGGAGGTAACTCCTCCAACCATTTCACTACTACGTGAGAGTCGAAGTAGTTTTTTACATTTCATGTTTCCTTATGTCAGAATGGTTTAATCAAACGCTCAGCTGCCTCCATAAGCCCCTACTTGCGAAATGGCGGAGTTGACAGAGACAGCCGCCATTTTGGACCCGCTTCAGATTTTTGAATGCAAATATCTAGACTTTAGATTTATCAACATTCAAACAAATTAAATAATAAGCATTATAAGGAGGGCCTCTATTACCACACCAAATAAAAATGAAAAATACTGAAAAACAAAAAAGTTTGAAAATACGATTTTTTTAAATTTGCATCTTGTAACGAACGGAAGTACTGACGACGCACGAAAAGGCGATTCTGCAATCCACAAAGTCATGATCTATCATCTCCAATATGTCTCCAGTTTATATCCTTAGCCATTTTCGATAAAAGTGCGCGACAAAATCGCATTTTAAAATCAGGAAATTTCCCATATCTTGGCACCAGAAGCGAATTTTCCAAAGTACTCTTCGGATGTAACAACTTCATATAATGACGCATATTTTGTGAAAGTTTCATGAAAAACCACTGAATAGTTTTCGAGAAATCGCCTGCACAAAATTTTGTCAAAAAAAATAATAATAATAAGAATAATAAGAAACAGTAGAATCACTATAAGGTCTTCCGTGAAGACGGAAGACCTTAATAATAATAAGAAACAGAGTAAAAACAATATGTTCCCCAACTTCGTTTGGGGAACATAATAAGACGAAGAAACTACGCCAAATTCTGCATTTTATTGTGTTTTAGATATTAAAAAGAAACAACAATTGACACTGCAATGATATTTTAGAACAAGATGTGTTTGTAAAACACTGATGCCGACGTATGGCAACATAGCAAAGATTAAGCTTTTCTTGAATGAAAATTTAATTCAGTAGTACCAAAAGTAGGGTATTCTCACTGGAAAACAATTTTGAAATTTGAAAGTAAGCTAACGTTAAAGTTTTTTTGATAATTACAAAAATCTCCAAGGTCAAGGTCAAAAGGTCAATGTTATTAGTATCAAATGAAAGATCTTGCCACATAAACCACTTTTGAAGAGTATGAAAGCACTAGCCCTAACCATTCAGAAGGTATGGTTAACGTTCAATTTCTTAAAAATAGGTCAAACTCCAAGGTCAAGGTCAAAGGGTCAAAGTTATTGTTATCAAATGAAAGGTCTTGTCATTAGGATCAAATATGTTAAGTCTGAATGCACTAGCCCCAACTCTTTAAAATTTATGGTCAAGGTTTGCTTTTTTAAATTAAGTAAATCTCAAAGGTCAAGGTCAAAGGGTCAAAATTCTTGGTATCCAATGAAGGGTCTTCTCACAAAAATTACATGTGTGAAGTATGAAAGCCCTATCCCTTACCGTTCAAAAATTATAGCCAAGGTTTAAGTTTTTTTCACAAGTACGGAAATCTACAAGGTCAAGGTCAAAAGGTCACGGTTGTTGATATCCACTGAAACGTCTTTTAACAAACATTACATATATGAAGTATAAATGTCTTGGTGTCTATTGTTCAAAAGAAATGGCCAAAGTAAAATTTTAAAATTTTTATGTAAAAGTGGGTTAAACCCCAAGGTAAAGGTCAAAGGGTCAAATTTATTGGTATCAAATGAAAGGTATTGACATAAGAATCAAATATGTAAAGCATAAAAGCACTGGCCTTAACACTTTAAAAGTTATGGTCAAGGTTTGCTTTTTCAAAGTAGGTCAATCTCAAAGGTCAAGGAAAAAGAGTCAAAACTCTTAGTATCCAATATAGGGTCTTCTCACAAGAATGACATGTATGAAGTATGAAAGCCTTATCCCCTACCGTTCAAAAGTTATGGCCAAGGTTAAAGTTTTTTCACAAGTAAGAAAATCTACAAGGTCAAGGTCAAAGGGTCAAAGTTGTTTGTATTCAGTGAAAGGTCTTTCAACAAATATTACTTATGTGAAGTATAAATGTCCTGGTGTCTACTGTTCAAAAGATATGGTCAAAGTACAATTTTAAAAGTTTTCATGTATAAGTCGGTCAAACTGGAAGGTCAAGGTCAAAAGGTCAAATTTGGTGGTACCCAAAGAAAGGTCTTGTCACAAGGAATACACATATGAAATATGAAAGTCATAGCTCCACTAAATCAAAAGTTATTGGCAAGGTTAAAGTTTTTGCGGACAAACAGAGAGACAGGGAGACAGAGAGACAGAGATACAGAGAGACAGACAGACAGACACGACAAAAACTATATACCCCCGAAACTTCGTTTACGGGGGCATAAAAATGTGTCTTTCAATGAAATATGTAGTGGAAAAATAAAATTATGACTCACTTTTGGCCAAGTACTGTAGTTTTGGGTAAAATGTAGGATATTTAAGGAATGAAGCTAATATCAACTTATGTTTTACGATATATCATAACTTGGGATAGTTTACGCTTTATAAATCGCTTGATCACAACATTTGAATATGTATACGTGGTGCGGATTTTGATTCTATAAATAAGTATATAAGATATGTAATATCGTCTTGCTCATTAATACCATATCACTCTTTGTGAAAGCAAGAAGATAATTTATCCAAAACAGTATTCGTACATAGAATTGATGGAACATTTTTGTATTGCTTCAAGAAATGGTAAAGAAAGATATGAACTATAGTTCGTTTAATTCAAATTTGAATAAGTACATATTATTCAAATTTAATCAGGCAAAACAACAGTTTAAGAGACGTAAACCATTTGGCAATCTTACACAAATAAATTGCCGCCTGTGTCAACGTTCTGGAGACACCAGATGTAAAACCTCCAAAATAAATTTGCTTATTATTGGCAAATTTCTAGGAATATTTTACATAAAAACACATTGTTTTGTGTTTATAGCGCCGAATAACGTTTTATGAAGTCAACGTTAAATTTATCCACTTAGCAATCAAATTCGTCATGTAGTCCTTTATGTTTCATTGGAATGCAAGCATATGAGAAAAAAAAAACACTGTAAAATATATTTACATAAATATTCTACGTTGAGCACTTTTACATTAGAAATCAATCCAATTGCTTAAAATGACTATCTAATTAATTTGCTCTCTGGAAAGTAATTTTTACTGTGTTATTTCAAATATTTACATTTGCAAATGCTTTCCTTTATATAACACTACTGAAAGAAATGCGTGTCTATAACTTTATACAGGTTCTGGGCCAAGAGGTCATAAATGTGCGTATGGATAATCGTTTGATGTAATTTATCAGTGACGTCATAAAGGGTCGACGCGTGTTCAGTTTGAAAAATAATGCATTCCACACGCTAAGAGTCCAAATCAGACAAATATAAAGTTTGCATAAGTCACAAATGTTAACATAAGTAATAAGGTATCATTTTATAGCATCTATCGAGCTATAAATACGGGTTGGTACAAGATTAAATTTATCATAAAGCCCTTTGGGCTTTATGGAATTTAATCTTGTGACCAACCCGTATTTATAGCTCGATAGATATTTAAAAATGATACCTTATTTCTTAAAGACAGTAAAACTAAGTGTTAGCAAAGTCATTGACACCTATGAAATAACTTTGCTCTATCTGTAATTGGTTATATCCGTGTAAGGAATGTGTTAAATTTATACAGCTTGGGATCCAAGAAAGGTTTGCTTATCTGTGAATTTGTAATAACATTGTTCGTACTATAAAGGTGCCAATGGTAGAGAGTATACGAAACAATTTTCTTCTCGATTTGCACAATACCAGCAGTGTTAATTACAAATATAAAATAATGACTTTTTATGAAAAATTAATAACGAATTTCCCGATCAAGAAAAGGAGGACACAGTAGGTGTGACCATAGGGTATGATCATTCTTCCATGGCACTTGATCCCACCTCTGACCTTTCGGAGGTTCGCGTTCGCTCTGGTCCTATTTTGTATTTTTGACTTTGGATATTGAATACTGTTATCACCATATCCTTCTTCGATCTATATAAAAGTTAATCTTATTTAATGAAAATTAAATTCCTGGTCTAGAAAACGCATTACCAATATAAATTGAAAGTAGATTTTAAATTCATGAATTTCCATGTCAAGGTTTTATAGAGACAGTAAACTCCTGTTATCTGGATCTCCTCTATACATATCAAGGATAAAAATGTTTTACTCTGGGTTATACAATTAGAGGAGAAACTTTAACACACTTTCTTATATATAAGGACAATGACCTAAAACATTAACAAAGAGTTCAATGAATTGTTTTTGTTTATATATAGTTAGATATTGACAATTTTGTATAAACAATTAATTACGTCACTGTGGTAAATAAGACTAGGTAATCGTTATATTTACAGTTAACTCATAATCTAATTCAGTGATCTGCTAACATAGATGCGTCATTAACTAAGATCCTATGAGTTTGAAATTCTCATTATTTTATTCTCAAGGAAATAAGATTTTTCAGGTTTCGGTTTATATAGTTCGATGTTTTATTTACAATTAGATGCTTTAGCCTTCTTCTACAAAGATACATATATATTCCCTTAAAGGGAATTTTCTAAATAACTTTTGAGCAATATTTCTTTGGAAACAGACTATTGAGGTCTTAACATATGCATACGTGTTTTCTCCACGGAAACAAAATCCGTTTTGTAATCACATGAGATTTACCCTGTTTTGTTTAAGTGAAAAAAGTGATATGTTAACTTTCATATAGTGTGCCCCTGTATTTTATAATCTGAATGTAACAATTAAAATGTAGAATTGATTTTTGTAACTCAATTAGAATGAAATAACACATTGATTTCATATCTCTTGCGTTGTAAAAATGGGGAAATAATATACCGGTATAACAAAGCCAAACTGGTATGTCCTCTCGATGCAATAGTAGACAGATGCTGAAAAATTACTAATATTGCATAAAGGTTTACATGGACATTTATTAACCTGTAGAAGAAAGGGTAAATTTAAATTGCTGTTTTAACAGGTAGTTGAGTGGTTGTTCTAAGAAGTTAACAAAGGCGGATGTCGACTTTGGTGATTGCGGGAATTGCGTTGCCTGCAGTAATTGTGATTGTGGTGACGTTCAATGTGGCGGCAACTGTGGTTGTCAACGTTTTGATGATTATGGTGCATTTTGCACTGTATTATTCTTACCTTGGACGAAACTATTTTTGTTTTCACGATAATTGTTATCTCAATGATTATGAAAATTTTGCTGTGATGAAAACAGAAATCTCAAAGATAATAACATATTAATCTTATCTATCATTGTTAATTCCATCTTTTACATTTCAGAATCTGTGCTCTTTAAATCCGTTTTGTTCTTGTCAGACTCTCGATAGTGATATTTTTGTTGTAAATTTAGAATTCTTTCGTAGATGCAAATGCAAAATTTACATCAAATTGTAAATCCAGCTTTCCCGTGACCTAGCAAAATTCAAAATCTGCTAGTTAATAAAGCACAACAAAATATACAACCATGAAAGTTTCATCATAATAATTGCATTTCCAATGTCCGAGATTAAACTATTAAAATTGAATGTACTTTATTTCTACAGAAATCTATTGGTTCATCGATAGGTCAATAAAAATCCCGTGCAGGACGGAAAAAAATAGTGACAGAAGAGTGGTTTGCAGCACGTAGATTTGAGACATCAAGATCATGTAAATTTAAGGAATAACTGTCAGATTTTGTATTTCACGACAATGATTACTTCAGGAAACCAACAGCAATTCCTTAATATGCAAAGTATATTGCAAAGTAATCATGACATAAAATGTTGTCTGTAAGAGTACTTTATCTAAATTAAGAAAAGCAAAGAACAAAGGAAAAAATATACAGATATAATAGGTTACTTCGTTATACCTCAAATTTAATGAAATAGATTACATTTCATTTTGATGTTTTGAGATTTTTAGGAACATGATACATGCAGCGTATACATACATAGACATATACATATTATGAAATTCTAAATGGTTAGAATAGAAAAGGTCGTCTTCAAATAAGTTTATAATTTTTTATGCCAATTGATGTACATTGTACCTACCAAAAATAAATAAAAATGAAAAGGTATCACATAGGGAAAATGTCCTTTGGCCAAGATAACATGAAGATTGGAAGACGAACCTGACTTAAAATATAAATAATACTTCATTATAAAGTTAAATAAGAAACCATCATAAAATGCATCTGAAAATGAAACCTGACTCATTGAAATTGAAGTTAAATATAATTTACATTTTGAAAGATAAGAAACTTAAAAGAGAAACTTTTATTTTCTGAGATAATTAAGTCGTGTTTTACAGATATAAAAGGGTGGACACTATCCGATATTTAATCATTTTTAGCTCATTTGAGTCGAATGCTTTTTGTCCGTCCGTCTGTCTAGCTGTGCGTCAGCCCGTCCGTCTGTAAATTTCCACATTGTCGACTTCTTCTCAAGAACCACTGGGTCAATTTTAACCAAACTTGGCACAAAGCATCCTTGGGAGAAGGGAAATTTATATTGTTAGAATGAAGCGCCACACTTCCTTACAAGGGGAGATGATCAAAAGACAAAAATAGGTTGGGTCATTAAAAAATCTACTCAAGAACCAGAACAGCTTAAACTTATGTAAAATCATTCTGGGGTAGAATAGATTCAAAGTTTTACAAAGAAATATAGAGAATTTTAAAAAAAATATTCTGCTAACGAACTGGGCCAGAAAAGCTGAAACTTATGTAAAAGTTTCCTGGGGTAGTGTAGATTCTAAATCGTTCAAACTATTACCCCGGGGGTTGGCGGGGTCACAATAGGGAATCAAAGTTTAAACATAGACATATAGAGGAAAATCTTTAAAAATCTTCTTCTCAAGAACCACTTGGCCAGGAAGCTGAAACTTATGTAAAAGCTTCCTTGGTTAGTGCAGATTGTTAAAATCATGACCCTTTAGGATAGGGTGAGGCCACAATAGGGAATCAATTGTTTACATTAAAATATATAGGAAATACCTTTGAAAATATTCTTCCCAAGAACCCCTGAAGCATAAAAGCCAACATTTATGTGGAAGCATTCCGGGGTAGTGTAGATTCTAAATTATTGAAGTAAAGACGGAGGCACAATAGATATAAGAGGAGGGAAAATCTGGTAAAGAACTGTATAACCAAAGTTACTGAGGTGAGCGATATTGACCATGTGCATCTTATTTTAATTAAACCGCGTAGATAAGTATCAAAACAGGTAAAACATATGGATTATGAGCGATAAGAAATCTATTATCAGTTTATACTTTGCAGGTCACCTGAGTAACTCTGACCTATTGCTATTCGTTTTCGTCCGTCGTCTTGCGTCGTGTGTTAACATTTGAACATTTTCAGATTCTTCTCTGAAACCACTGAACCAATTTCAACCAAATTTGGTATACAGCATTTATGGGTAAAGGGAAACATTTATTGTGAATTTTACGGTCCCTGCCCCCTGGGGCCTGAGGGTTGGGGCCAAAACAACTAACATCATTGCAATCTTTAAAAATCTTCTTCTGAACTCCTGTACATCAAGCAGGCAAACTGTTGGCATGAATATAATCAGCATGGAGTCCTCTACCAAAATTGTGAAATTCACGGCCCCAGGGTCAGGGATTCTAGTGCTAGGGCGGGGCTATATAGATTATATACTGAAAATGCATTATTTCTGTAAAAATCCTCTTCTCTGCTGCTGGGTTTTAATTATACTAACTAAGTACATAGTTATGATGAGCAAGAGTGCCTCCTAAAAAATGTGAAATTCATGGCCCAAGGGTCAGGGGTTCTGGTGTTAGGGTGGGGCTCTATTAATAATATAGTAAAAATACATTTATTCTTTGAAAATCTTTTTGCTTTGCTCCTGAGTTTTATGCCAAGGAAGCAAACATATATATTTATGATGAAGAAAGGTGCATCTGGCAAAATAAATATTTTTATGTACCCCTGGGTCGGGGGTGGGTGGGTTACATAGTCTGAAAATGTATGCGTTGAAATCTGTTCGTTGGTATCAATCTTTTTTTTATGACAAAATTGGCAAAATTTTGGAATATGTGACCCCAGGGTCAGTGGTTCCTTTGGGGTGAGCTGAAAAACTGGTTATAAAGTGGAAGTGCATTTTCTCTTTGTTACCCTGATCTACTTCTGGGTAGTAAGAACGTCAAGTTTATAATTATAATAAGCAATGGTGCCTCTTTTAAAATTGTGAATTTCATGGCCTCTGGTTTAAAACAATTGTTTGAAAGTTGTTACATGATACTCAGGTGACCTATCAGGCCCATGGGCGTCTTGTTTAAAGATTAACATTATCGCATGATCTTTAAATGTACCACACGCAATTAAATACATGTAAATTCTGTCAATACTTCTTTAAATGTCCTGTGTTGTATGAATGCAAAACAAATTATAATAATTATATGACCGTTTTCAGTTTAGTTAAATTTGTATTCAGACACTTCTTCATATTTTCCGGATTGTTGTGTTAATTCTGGTCATGCTGACGGAGGGCACTACTAGCCCACTCATTGGTGGTTCTGCTTTGCTTCTGAGTTATATGACTGCCGCAATAAAGACCGGAGACGTCAAGACCCCAGGTTTACACTTTTAAAGGAAGGAAACGTCCAGTAGCGTATGGCGCTACTGCAGTACTCCCCTCTAAAAATCAAAGTACTAAAAGCACTCATGAGAGTTGAACATGGTGTAAAATAGAATCTTTGATCGGGAGGTCAAGTGAGTGAACAATATTATTATTTCAAATACAGACAACTGTTTCAGATTTTTTGAGTTGCAACAATCTTGAGAAAGACATTCAGAGACACTGAATAGCAAAAAAATGCATGGGCCATAATGCTTGCCTGCCTACATTAGTCCTTTTTTGTATCTAATCGGGATTTCCGTCCATCTGTTTGTTACGCTTTAGGTATACCCATCTCTTATTCGCAACTCCTCCTACACCACTGAACGAAATTTTCATAGAATCTTTATTATATATTGCCGTTGTGCACCTTCTATTACTTTTTCATCCTACACTTATTTTGGGTTTCCCATTGCAAAACATGGGCACTGCCATTATATTCATATTAGAGGCGGTTGATCATTTATATAATTCACTGCAGACAGCCTTCAAATTTGTAATATATTTTTCCTTAGCACCTTTACCCATGTGTTATGAAAATTTCAGTTTCGCAGGAATAATATCAATGTTGATAAAATATGAATTTTCACACAGCATCCTTTTAAGAGCTAACAGATATGTTATACAGAACTTCTCTTTGAATATAAATGTATTTCAATTACACGAACATTATACATGGAGTACGTCAGAACTTAATCTTTTTCAATATTGTGAAGAAAAAAGTAATACAATTAAAAACAAATATTTAATGACCAAACATAAAAACAGTGGTTTATGTGAGAGTTTGTGTGTGTACAAATTATCTGGAATGTAAATGAGGTTTTCCTTTTATTAAAAAAAAGTATGCTTCATTTTGTTGTTTTTTATCGCGATTTTACGAAATTATCGGTGTTTTTGGTTTTAACATTTATAACAAAATACTAGATTTACCGCTTTTGGAAGGTGATACTGCTGATTTAGAAATAAATACGCATGTTTCTTAAAGTTTTCATACATTAATAAATGCATTTAAAACAAGAAAGTGTTCATGAAAAGTTTGAATAAATTCTGTGCCCCGGTATAAAAGAAATTGCTTTAAAAAACCGGGACCGTCGACTAGATTTACCGCTTGCCGTTAGTATGTAGTGTTGTCGGTCGCATCTCTTTCAGTGTATGACACTACACTAAAATGAGTTCCATAACGAAAAACTTTTGAGGTTCTTTATAGTTTAGTTTTACTTTGAACGAAATCTAATATTCAAAATAAGATTATTTTATCATAACATTTATTACATTTCAAATTATGAAAATTTGATAAATTCAGGAGAAAATGACATGAACTATTTGTGGCGGATGTTTATGCATGTTTTAGTTGAATATCATCGGAGTAAATCAGCCGACACAGTAGCCTCGCTTTCGGCTTTATATAATCAACACAAATTACTGCGCATGTTGAATGCGTGATGACCATGGGAAATTGAACATAGTTCAACTCCCAAAAATACTCCATAAGCAGGACGCAACCGCCATCTCATGGAGCAGCTGTTTCCGGCAGTCCAGCTGTGAAATCACAGGCTAAGTAAAAATTTTAATGTATAATTTGACGTATGTTTTGTAATCTTTTGCAAATTTTGCTCATTTGAAAAATTACTTAGAACGTATTTTTCGTATATTCAGACAAAAAAGGATTTTGTTTTTAATGACGGGAAAATAGGTGACGTATTTGTGATAAGAAATTCTTATGTGAAGATAAAGTACATTTACTTGTATGAAGATAATTACATATAAATTCATTTATATACATGACGAGGGGTTATCAAAAAGTTCGTGGACTAAATTCATAAAATAAAAATCGCTTTAGGTACATAAATGAATTTTGAAATATTTAGTTAGAATCATCTTTTCTATCTAAAGAAAAAACTATAAATCGTAAATTTTATTTTTTAATAAATTAGTAATGTTTTTATAAGCAATGGTATGTCCAGGCGGCGCAACCTCGAACAAGACGTTTTTGCGACCTAAAAGTAACTGTGAAAAACTCTTTTGATGTTCAATGTTTGACATCCAAAAATCCCTTTAATTCAGGAATGTGTCGGGACACAATTGTTTCATAAAATATGAAATTTTCACTTCATTCTGGAAGTTCTATGAAATTTTATCGTACATTCCACATGGAATGTCAAAATAAATGAGGCTTTGAAAATGACGTCAAAAGGGGGAGGGTTTTTTTTTCTTCAAACATTCAATAAAGATTTACCACTGAAAAAAAAACTGGTAAAGACCTAAGAAATATTTAAAGTGGCTACGGAGAAATAATATGCATCCAGAATACTTGTTTCCTAACGCCAAAGAAAAGGAAAGCACAGTAAATATCGATTTGTAGTCAAGATGTGAAAAATCAATCGCAGCAAAAAATGACGTTGATCATGTGTTGTAGATATTGAACTATTGAAAGTATACTGGCACAATCAAGCGAGGGTCTCTCCCAATGTATAAATCCATTTGGAATATTATATTCATTGAAAGCCGCTGTTCATGACATTGTAAAGTCATATAAAAAGGCGGGTTTAAGTCTTTACTCAGCTCCAGGGAATCTCATCCAAAAAAGTGCATGAGGTAGAAGAAGATGACATTGAAAAAAAAAATGACGTTGTCGGACGTCATGAAAATAAACGACGACAGCGCCGGGTGATCATGTACATGTAATGTCGTATTTATTTTTATAATAATTTGGCAAATAATGAACGTATCAAGTTAAAATTTTCAACATTTCTTTATTTTATGTTGTTTTATGTCCCATTTAAATTTTCAGAGCTCAGACTACATAGTACTTGTTTTATAGCCTCCGTCCACGAACTTTTTGATAACCCCTCGTATATCTACGTATACATTATGAATTTCATGTACATGCATGTTTGCACACAAGAGGACCATCTATTGATTTTTTTTCAGAAATGACAATTGTATTTAATTTCATCGTTATTGTAAATAAAACAAAAGAAATTGATATTGTTGTTTTCATATCTTTTTGTAAATATGGCTGTCATTGGAGTAATATTCGAGGGTTGTCGAAAACCATTCTTAGACAAAGTCATTTTTGTTATGTTTTTTTCTATCTCCTGAAAAAATCCAAAAAGAAAAAAAGAGAAACAATCTTTGTTGACATTCCTCCTTAAATCACCAAAGGTTAAATATGTAGAGATAACGAATATCAATCGAGGTCAAAAGTCTACTTACATGTAACATAAATTGATTCGTAAGGGCACCTATCACATAACCGATTAATGTGTTTACAAACCTTTTCTTGATCATTCTTAAATCTACGTGTTATTAGTAAAGGTAACTATGATCTGCATGGAATGAAAATAAATTTTACTTTGTAGTTCCACAATGTTATTTATTAATTTTATATATCTACAGTGTGTGTATTTCTTTATATCTTTGACATGAATTCCTGTTTACTTAACTGATAAGTATCGTTCAACATTCCATGGTGCAAAAGATCATGAGATTTTTAAAACAGATTAATACATTTTTAAAACACGTATTTTTGGGTGATAAAAATAAGAACAATACATCATTAAGTTAAATGCCGGCTTTCTTTTTCTCTGTTTTTCTCGATCATGACAAGGAGCAGACGATATTTGTGTCCGGTCAGCTGTAGATGCGCATTCCTCCATGGTACCTGATTCCACTTCTATCTTTTTTAGGACCTTGTTTGCTTCACTCCTATTTTGTACTATTTAACATTATATTGACTTGTAATTCAGACATCCGGTCGCTTCTAAAACGAGACAAGCTACTGTCAAATTAGTTTATTGAACAAGGAATAGACAAGGATATTATCAGTAAAATTCCAATGCATTTTTATGTTCGGCAAAGTAACCTGACCAACGAATGCAACCCTCTTTCTGTGTTAAACGCTTAATGAATTTATTCATTCCCTATTGTGGCAATATTTACAGACTAAATTCTGTTCGTTTTTTTCCGTTTACAAAATGATGAAAATGAGGACAATACAGATATGACGAAACGACAAGGGAATTCCATTTCTCCATCAAATCTGGTCCCATTTCTGCTGTTTCTGGAGGTCCATTTTTGATCTTCTTCCAATTTGTCTTGATCAAGCAGATCTTGCATTCTATTTGCTATTCATATTCTTTGTCAAAATCAGTTTACCAGGGGCCACATCGCTCCACTGAACACTAGCTAGAAAAAAATTGATATACTAATATCTTTCCGGGTCATGATTTGAACAAACTTGCACCTACACTACCTGAGGATCCTTCTGTATAAATATCACAAACCACTGTTTTGCTGTTTCTGAGAAAAGACTACCACAAGTGTATCCATATCAGTTTCATCTCTCCTGGTCCAGTTGTTCTTTGGAATAGATATTGTTTATTTGCTATTACTTTTTCAATGTTTCATATACATTTAATTTCCCTTCGAAGAGGGATTGCGCCTTTATTTGATAATTTAATGTTACAAGATTACATGATACTCAACTCTCTAAGAAACATTTATATAAGCATCCCAGCACAGTAGCATGTTACCTGTAATTCAGCTACTTTTTACTTAAATCAATTTTTAGAGTTTAGTGATCATTAAATTTCATATCAACTGCATGAACTTTCATCAAACTCAAATCTAGCATTTCTCAGAGATGGGTGAGGTCTCATCCAGTAGATAAACATAAAATATGGAAAGATAACGAACACAATTTTAGCTCAGAAGACCATTAAACATTACAGAATAGGAACAGAGCAAACACGGACTTCCAAAACATTGGTGTTTGAATTAGGTGCCAAGGAGGAGTGAACAACCACTGCTGATCAAATCTCATATCACCTGATAACTTTTATGGTCAGTTAATTTTTTGATTCAAACTCAAAAATCAAATGAGTAACTTCGATATCCGGTGTTAATTATTGGCCGAAAAGAGCAGCTTCTTAGAGATTGTTTAGGATTGATCCAATATATAAAAAGGCTGTATATTTGCATTTTGTAGCAATATTTTGAAAAAAAAATCCATAATATCTTTGTACAACTTACAATATGTTTTGTTTGTAAGTTGTAACAGGGCTTTTATTATACAGTTAAAGTATATCGTTGAGGGAGTCAGCAGAATTCCAGTTCTCCAAGAGCAAGTCTATTTCCCGAGGCGCTTGCGCTTGCTCGAGGGGAACTGGAATCTTGCTGATCCAGAAATGATATACTTTAACTTTTTTATTATACCGATACAAACAAGACATTTGAAAAAAATTATATTCAAAACTGTATTCAATAACAATGTTTAATTCCAACAGGAAAAGAGAAAATATACGACAAAACATAATAAAGTCATGAAAGGAAATCCATTTTTAAGCGGTTAGCTTCGCTAGCCGCTTTATGGCATGTGTTCGATTTTTATCGACACCGGAAACTTCCTCTACCTAGTAGCTATGATTTGTTTCTAACACATATAACATATGTTAAATAAAATCAAGACTATCAAAACAACATAATCTCTCGGTTTTTTAATTTTTTTCTGATTTTGTTTGTCAATGAAATAAATTTATAATTGTTGTATTAAAAAAAGTTTATGTATAGGAGCATTTGGTGTCGAGATTAAATTTCCGTGACATCAGCTGATTGCGATCGGGCCCTGTGACGAAATTCGAAGTCAGCATGAAGTTTAGCTGATAACATTATCAACGCGTTAGATTTAAACTTTAGGAAGAAATGTATAGCGAGAAATATCATATTTGAACCCAATGCTACACGTAAACCAGTAGGCATTTCCGATTTATGTGTTAAATTGAAGCCTGAATCGAACAGGGGGTCAAAATGAAGTTGGACACCTTGTGTATTTATATATAGAGGGGGTAGAATGTTGCGATATTTGGCTAATTTAGAGACTTACTGATAAAAATGCAGGTGGCTGTGATTAATTATAAGGCACCCCTCATGAACAATAAATATTTGACCGAATTATGCTACTGGGGACAGGGAGGACGGGTTAATTACTGGCTAAAGGGGTTGAAGGTTATTACCGACTGCAAAACATCGGAGAATCTCTCGATCGAGTTTCATTTTCCAAAATATTAAGGCATCCCTTTAATTAACTTAAGTAATACTAGTACACGAAGAAAGCCTTTATATAAAAATACTGAATACATCTGTAAGTTGTACAGTTATGGATTACTTCCATAATGAAAGGTTTGTTTTCTTCTCCTTTTTTCTCAATTGAAATTATTTAAAAGATGATAAAAGCTTTGTTTCCAGGGATAAATTCTGTACTCAGTCTAATTATTAAAAACGATTTTAAACGATCACATTTTTATTTAAAACAAAAAATAATGGGAGCCTGAAAATACTAAAATTAATTTTAAAAAATTGGAGAAAAAATTTTATCGGCATTCGATCCTTTTCTAAAAATCAGCCGATATAAAATATGCACAGAAAAAAGAGGCATGAAAAATCTTGACGATAAGCACAAATTGAAAATTATATCTAATGAATGATTATTTTTGAAAGTTTGCTAAATTCCTATGCAAGGTATAAGTTGTAAAATACTTTTTAAATTTTAATTTGTCCAATTTGTTAATTATCATTTTGAGCCTTTGAGAAGAAATAAAAATTAAAATACATATGCTTACAGACATATTGATAGAAAATCGCATACTTGTTTTTAGTAAAAAAAAATACAAACAAAAAAACAATGTATTGCTTATGCGACATATTGAAGAAAGTGACAATGATACCTAGGTAATTCTTGCAATGGACAATTGAATTGTTTGTTATACACTGACTTTTAGTGAACCTTTGAATTTTTAAAATACTAGTATTGATGGATTAAACAACAACTTTCCTTTTCACACGTTTTTTTTTATATACAATATACAATATTTACAATATTTCATGAAAAATATTTGCCAAATACTCAGTATATGTTCGTTTATACATATCGTGCAAGACTCTTTTTTTTAAATAATTGTCATATACCATTTACTTATTGGAACATTTAATTGTATGAAAAGTCAATAATGTACATTTCTTAAAACTTTATTATCTTGTTTACTTGTCTTTCTTCCTGTGAGAGAAAAAGTTCATAATATTAATAAACAGATGTACTCAGTATCTGTATCAAAATACAGAATGAACAGTGTTCGGTCTCAAAAGAAAAACGGATCCTTGAAAGATCCGGTGCCTAGGAGAAGTAAGCATCTCCAATGACAGGTCACACCTGCTGACCCGCAGTGAGCCTACGAAACTGAAGCTCTCTGAAATTAATTAATTCTCTGCTCGTCCATCCGTTTTTCTCAGACTAGCCAGCTAAAGATCTATGTACAGTACTCCAAATCAATTAATCTAAAGAATTTGAATTATCATTTTATTTTCTTTTTGAGTTGTTTGCTATAGTAGCCTTTATAGTTACCTAATTTCAGAATCAATAGAGCATGAAAGCCAATTAAATTTGCAACTTCAACATAATTTTTTTTCGTTCTGAGCACTTGTGGACGCCACCAATGGAGACAATTAGGGAGAAATTTTTGAAATTGAACTTCCTGTCTTTCGAACTGAAAATCTCAGGTTGATATTTTGAAACAAACATTTGTGACATCAGTCTGGGATGTTATTGGTTATACCATTTAGTTAAGTACTACAAAATTCAGAGTGTGTCTGCTTCTTTGCTGATGACATTGGACAAAGATATGCATGCTTACTTTAATATCATCATTCAATGCATTTTTTGTTATTGTACACTGTACATATTCGATGAAAGCATGCTAACCGCTTTTCAGTACTTTCAGTACTTTGATATTATATACCCATCAATTTCCTTGTTTTTGTTATTGTTAATTTTACAGAGTTTGATCCGATTTTCCGGATCACCACACTGTGGTTTTCTGAATCCATATCACCACTCTCTGAAACTGATGACTTAGTACGCAAAAACATGACATTATTTTTCTTGCGCTTTAAAAAGTCCCTTGTTATTATGCTTTGTTTTATGGATAAATATTATACAATTGATCTCTAAAGTTTTATTCTGCTGTATTTAGCTAGATATAAGGGGGTATATAATAAATTTATCATAATAATAGTATCTTGATCGGAAGATCCGTATCACGTCTCGTTGACAGGCGCGGATCATCAGATCAAACGTTAACTCGACGCTTCGCGTCTCGTTAGATCTGCTGATCCGCGCCTGTCAACTCGACGTGATACGACCCTTCGGATCAAGTTACTGTTATAATGATATATATTTATCAATAAATCAGTTCATTATCCGAGTTTTTACTTAATAAAATCGAAAGTAACATTACGCAAATATTGAGCACACCATTTCTGTTGTCGTTCGCTGCCAGTAAACTGGTTCTTTTTGATTTATATGGGACCAGTTTACGCGATGCATTTCGATTTATTAAAGAATATTCATGAGTTTATTCGGAACATTTTTAAGTTTGTCGTAAGTTGAAAGAAAATGCGAATTGTTCCGAATAGGTGTGTATCAGTTCATAAAAAAAGTACTTCTTTTTGCAGGGAATCAGTCTGTTTTGCAGGGAATCGGTTTATTTACGGTGATTTTCAGGAAATCTTCAAAATATATCTATTTACTTTTATATAGTGAAAAATCAGGAGAGGTTTAATAAATAAGTTTAATATTTAGTGATAATCTAGTGATGAACATAACGAAAGTGAAATGGCAATCAACATTTCTTTCCGATAAAGTTAAAACATGTGTAAAATCTTAAAGTAAACAAAATACGAAGTTACCTTAATGTGTTTTTAAGCGTTTCTCAAGTCTAGAAATATATACTTGGAATGACAGTGCATTGATATAAATCAATAAGGCGACTGATTGGCTCACTCCTTTAAGCGGTGTGTACCCTTTTAAACAACAAAAACTTCCCTTTCAAGTTCTGTCAATGATAAGACTTTTGATTTATCATGATTCTTACAGTCCATTGTCCTTCTAACGAAAGTGAAATAATAACATAGTTTTTTAAAAGATAAGAAAGACACTTATTTTCAAAACATGTATGTATTTTGTTTCTAACGGAGCATAGCCACAGTTTCAACTGAATTATTTAAACTAGTTCTACTATTTATAAGTCCTACTTTGGGCATCATCTGAATGATTGGCAAAATTGTGAACATCATTTGTTGGTTAACAAAGGAGATACAGAACTTAAAGTTCTTATAATGTAGAAAAAGGGTCGTGTATTGTTTTTGTTTCCATACAGAAATATTTATATTTTTATATTTATTACTGTAAACCATTGTGTTATTCGTGTCATATTTTATTCGCGATTCGTCTATTCAAAATCAAACCGCGACAATTAATATTCTCGCCAGAGGAAACGTTCTCTTCAAATACTAATGGAAAATGAATGGTTCGCGTCAATTAATATTCGCAAGTTAGAATAGGTCGCAGAATTAACGATTATTTCTCGCACGTGAATAATAGTTGGTTTACAGTATTAATGACAAAATAAAATTCAGCAAATCAATATATACTTTGAACGAACATATATTAGTATATAAACCTATATATAACCAAACAAATGACATGGTCCTTGTTTACATAAAGAATTGGAGCTCTAAATTTGTAGTGCATTTCAACAATTCACATTCAAATTCTTCATTATCATTAGAAAGACCCTTGTTGAATATTTATAAAAATGAATCATTTTTTGAAAGAATTGATCCCCCTTTCACAAAAATGCTTTGATGCAATCAATTAAAAAACATCAATGGTTTCATAAAATCTTGTGGAAAAAACATACTTTTAAAAATAATGAAAAAAAAATAAATCTACTATTACCAAGTAAGGTATAAATGCTAGTTTCAAATAAAAAAAAATCCGTGAAATACATAATTTTGACAAATTCATCTACTTCTACTCAATCAAATTGGGTCAATTTTATCACAATGAATCAGTTCATGGCAACCTGACATTCAGATAACAAGTACAAGTGGGCATTATTTCTTTGAGGCTTCCTTGTTCCTTGTTTCAAAGAAAAAAAACACATCAACGAATGTAAATAATATATTATCAGTTTTCCGTCTTTACTGGACTTCGATTGAGTGTTTTAAAAAAGTACCATAGTATAAATAGGGGTAAAAATTTAAGAAATTTAGTAAGTTAACAAAATGCAACTCAAGGCTTTACTTCTCCACTTCTTAGGTTTGCAATTACTTAATGTAACAAAGGCTGACCACTTTAGGGGAGGCACAATCAGTTGGAAATCAACAGGAAATGGATATGAGGCGTGTCATGTTATATATATATATTATTCACCTTAACGTCTTGCACTTTTGTGTCTTATTTTTGCATTTTTTTTTTCTTTTTTACGAAAAAAATCAAGGATTTATAATACATTTTTTATATATACATTTCAATATGTGAACTTTTACTCTTAAATTCTGTACAAGAAAAGCATAATTTTTAAAGAATCAAATGTTCACACAATAAATACATGTAATACTTAATGTGTGAATTGTATTTTTTTGTTACAGGTCCAATTTTCCTTTCGACTTGGTTGGAGGTATGGAGCGGGGCCAGGATGCAATACTTCTCGTATCGGACAACTTGTAACTGGAATGAGTTCATTGTATTGGCGATGTACATCTGGATGCACTCCAGCTGTAAACCTCGACAATGTCAATTATATCTGCACTGGTGCTAGTGTGTCTGGAAACTGGGAACAAGGGGAGAGAACTTTTACATATACATTTCCAGGCCCTGGTCCATTCAAAGTTGAGTAAGTCTGTATTTAATCAATCCATATACATCGTTAAAATTAATATACCTCACAAAAAGATTAGATGTTGTAATATTGAATAAATACCAATGATGGCTAAAAATGATTTCGATTGCTTTCATGCCTTCAAGGTTCACTGGCGGTGCATGGGTGACATTAAGTAATCGACCTGGAGGTAGTTGGTCTATTGGAACAATAGTTAATTTGAAACAAAGAAGTGATACTCACAAGCCAAATACTAGTCCAATTACTACAGGAAAACCTATGTATATGTATGTACACACTAACAATATTAAAACTAGAAACTATATGGACATAATGTTTTTTAATAACAGTTCTCTTTGCACAATTTTTATTTTCAAACTTTTTTATCATTGTTAATTTTATATTTTAATGAATTGCGTTATTTTTTTCTCACCAGAGTACAATACAACTGTCAAAGTGACATTCGAATCCCTGTTGCTGATGCTGACGGGGATGACATTCGATGTCGCTGGTCAACTGGAACAGAATGTGCCTCTATATGTAATGCACTGCCTTCTGCTACTATCGATAGTGTAAGATATAACTTTTGTTTGTTTGCCTGTTTCAATTACCTTCCTATGCATGCAATAATTTTACCTATACTACTTTTGAAATAGAGAACCTGCACTATTAAATTTCCATCTAATCACACACAAAATGGGATCTTTGCTGTAGCTGTCACAATGGAAGATTTCCCAAAATCGACGATTTCTATTGGTAGTACTGCCTACGGACCGAACACTCCCATATCTTCCGTTACATTACAGGTAATCAGTATAAAATATTTACCTCATAAAATGACTTTTTCCCCTGTTATTGACAAAAATGAAATTATTCGAGCAAAGACTTGTCAGTTAGAAAACAAAATGCAGTGTTAGCAAAATCTAATTAATTTAGATTCAATATATTGTGCTTCTACAGCAAAGCCTTTTTAGCTCACCTGAGCCGAAGGCTCAAGTGAGCTTTTCTGATCACATTTTGTCCGTCGTCCGTCCGTCTGTCTGTCTGTCCGTCTGTCCGTCTGTAAACTTTTCACATTTTTGACTTCTTCTCAAGAACCACTGGGCCAATTTTGACCAAACTTGGTACAAAGCATCCTTGGGTGAAGGGGAATTTAAATTGTTAAAATAAAGGACCAAGTCCCCTCACAAGGGGAGATAATCAAGAAAAGACAAAAATAGGGTGGGGTCATTAAAAAATCTTCTTCTCAAGAACCAATGAGCCAGAAAAGATGAAACTTATGTGGAAGCATTCTGGTATAGTGTAAATTCTAAATTGTTCAAATCATGACCCCCGGTGGAAGGCCGGGGCCACAATGGGGAATCAAAATTTTACATAGGAATATATAGGAAAAATCTTTGAAAATCTTCTTTTCAAGAACCATTGGGCCAGAGAAGCTAAAACTTATATGGAAGCATCCTGGGCTAGTATAAATTCTAAATTGTTCAAATGATGACCCCCAGGGGAAGGGCGGGGCCACAATGGGGAATCAAAGTTTTACATAGGAATGTATAGGAAAAATCTTTGAAAATTTTCTTCTCAAGAACCACTGGGCCAGAAAAGCTGAAACTTATGTGGAAGGATCCTGGGCTAGTGTAGATTCTAAATTGATCAAATGATGACCCCCAGGGGAAGGGCGGGGTCACGATGGGGAATCAAAGTTTTACATAGGAATGTATAGGAAAAATCTTTGAAAATCTTCTTTTCAAGAACCATTGGGCCAGAGAAGCTAAAACTTATATGGAAGCATCCTGGGCTAGTATGAATTCTAAATTGTTCAAATGATGACCCCCCAGGGGAAATCTTCTTCTCAAGAAGCACTGAGCCAGAAAAGCTGAAACTTATGTGCACATGGAAGAATCCTGGGGTAGTGTAGATTTCAAAATGTCTAAATTATGATCAGTGGGGTAGGGTGGGGATGCATTATGTATTACAAGGAGGAAATCTGGTAAAGAATATAATGGTCAAAGCTTCTCAGGTAAGCGA